>NC_082707.1:120838047-121101458 GCF_030144855.1 Hypanus sabinus
GGAAGCTATGGAGAGGGTGCAGAGGAGATTTACCAGGATGTTGCCTGGATTGGGAAACAAGTCTTATGAGGCAAGGTTAGCAGAGCTGAGACTTTTCTCTTTGGAGCGCAGAAGAATGAGATGGGACTTGATAGAGGTCTACAAGATTATGAGAGGCATAGATAGGGTGGATAGTCAGTACCTGTTTACCTGGGCACGAATAGCAAACACCAATGGGCATATGTACAATGTTAAGGGAGGGAAGTTTAGGGGAGACATCAGGGTTAAGTTTATTTACACAGAGGGTTGAGGGTGCCTGGAATGACTTGCCAGAGATGATGGTGGAGGCTAAAACATTAGGGGTATTTAAGAGCCTCTTGGACAGGCACATGGATGAAAGAATAATAGAGGGTTACGGAATAGTGTGGGTTTAGTACTTTGTTTTAAGGAATATATGGGTCAGCACAACATCGAGGGCCAAAGGGCCTGTACTGTGCTGTAGTAATCTACTGTCTAGTGATGAACCTGTTGGAATTCTTTGAGAAGATTACAACTAGGATAGATAAAGGGGATGCAGTAGATGTTGCATATTTGGACTTTCAGAAGGCTTTTGACAAGGTGCCACATATGAGGCATCACAGGAAAGTTACTGGCATGGTTAGAACATTGGCTAATTGGTAGGAGGCAGCGTGTGGGAATACAAGGACTCTTTTCTGGCTGATTCCCAGTGACTAGTGGTGTTCCATAGGGGTCGGTGTTGGGACCATTTTTTTTAATGCTATCAATTATGTAAATGATGGAATAGATGGCTTTGTTACCAAGTTTGCAGATGATATGAAGATTGGTGGAGGGGCAGGTAGTGTCGAGGAAACAGGTAGGATGTAGAAGGACTTGTACAGATTAGGAGAATGGGCAAGAAAGTGGCAAATGAAATACAATGTTGCAAAATGCATGGCCATGCAATTTGATAGTAGAAATTGATGTGAAGACTACTTTCTAAATGGGGAGAAAATCCAAAAGGAGTTGGGAGTCCTTATGCAGAACAAGCTAAAGTTTAACTTGCAGGTAGAGTTGGTGAAGAAGGCAAATGCAATGATAGTATTTATTTCAAGAGGTCTAGAATACTAGAGCAAGGATGTGATGCTAAAGCTTTGTAAGGCACTGGTGAGGCATCACCTGAGTATTGTGAACAGTTTTGGGCTTCTAAGAAAAGATATACTGGAATTGGAGAGGGTTCAGAGGGGGTTCACAAGGATGATTCCAGGAATGAAAGGGTTATCACACGGGGAACATTTGATGGCGCTGGGTTTGTACTTACTGGAATTTAGAAGGATGAGGGTGGGACCTCATTGATACCTTTCGAATTTTGAAAGGCTGAGACAGAATAGATGGGGAAAGGATGTTTCTCATGGTGGGGGAGTCTAGGACAAGAAGGCACAGCCTCAGGATACAATAGACAATAGGTGCAGAAGTAGACCATTCGGCCCCTCGAGTCTGCACCGCCATTCTGAGATCATGGCTGATCATTCACTATCAATACCCAGGTCCCTGCCTTGTCCCAATATCCCTTGATTCCCCTATCCATCAGATATCTATCTAGCTCCTTCTTGAAAGATAGAGAGGCATCCATTTAAAACAGAGATGTGGAGAAATTTCTTTAGCCAGAGGGTGGTGAATTGTGTTATTTGTTGTATTCATAGGTAACTGTGAAGGCCAGATCATTGAGTGTATTTAAGGCAGAGTGATAGCTTCTTGATTGGACATGGCAGTAGAGGTTATGGGGAGAAGGCCAGGGAGTGGGACTGAGGAGGGAAAAAAAAGGATCAGCCATGATTGAATGGCAGAACAGACTTGATGGGCCAAATGGCCTAATTCTGCTCCTATATCTTATGGTCCAAGTTCTAAGAAATTGAATCAAAACATTGTGGGCACAGCATCAGCACAGCTTGAATAACAGATTAATGAAGAGATTTTGAATAAGTGGATTTTTTGGGGGGGGGGCAAGAGACTGGTAGAGTGTATTATGTGGGGTACTACACAATCAGTGCTTAGGACTTAGTTCAATGATGCAGATGAGGGATTAAGCATATGCCATCTAAGCCTACAGAGGTGGGAAAATGAGATGTGAAGAAGGTGCAGAGAGGCTACATGGGAATATAGACAGGTAAGGTGATGAAGTGTCCATGGGAATATAATATGGAGAAATACAGGTTACTTTAAAAAAAAGATAGACTGGGGAAATGTTGCCTGCTATTCAGAGGGACCTAAATGCCTATGTGCATAAATCACAGAAATTTAACGTGCAGATGCAATGAACAATTAGGAACATTAAAAGACTGGAAATGTGATTTTCCAAGCATGTAAGTTGAAAAAGAAACAGATCTCAAAACGGTTATTTGAAGCCTCTGTGAGGCTGTACTTGGAGCACTGCATTCAGTTTTGGTCTGTTCAGCTGGGGCAGAGTAGAGGGCCTTACAGAGAAAACAGCAGAAGTTGATTTCAGGGTTGCAGTTGGCGGTGTGTCCTATGAAGAGAATTGGGTCTATATTTACTGGAGCTTAGGAGAATGAGAGATAATTTCATTGTCACACACTAATTTTAAAGGTCTGGGCTTGTTTTATATTTAGACACTTATTTTCCTTTTTCCAGTGTGTCCTAAACTAAAAATTAGTGACTGAAGATTAACTATTTGGGACATTCTTTCATTCAAAGTATGCTGGAATTCTCTCTGTCTACCCAAGAGTTCAGTATGACAGATTGATAATGAGTCAGAATATGATGAATGTTCAAGTATTTCAAGATAATGTGGGAAAGTGGATCAGCCATATCACTTCAGGGGCCAGAAAGAGTTTGCCTGTTCTAGCTTTTGTGTTGTTAAATATTCAAGGGGTTTAGACCGCCAGCAATCTATGCTAAAACTACAGATGAAAACTTCAGTTCATTGAATCTTATGGTACTTAAGTTCATTAGGATAAACAGATTTATGCATATTCTTTGAAAGAGACTTTGTCAGTTTTACTTCCTTGCTCCTTCCCTGTAGTAATGCAAATTTTCCTTTCCAAATAATTAACCATTTCTTTTCTTAAAGCTACTGTTGTTTCAATCACTTTCAGGCAGTACACTTCAGTTTGCGAGGAGCCTCTTTACGTAGAATCTGGGAGAGATGAGATCTTTATGTCAATTAATTACCAAGCTCCCAGTCTCTGACAAAACCCCAATGGGCTTTGTTAATTGGAATATAATTGATCAGGGAATGCTGGGAGAAAGTATCACAGGAGGAAGCAGGTTTTTGACTGGGTGGTCTCTAACAGCTGGATAGCCAGATATAAAGGGAGGTTGGCCAAGTCTCAAGAAGGCAATAATTATTACAGGCGAAAGGGAGCACTTCTAAATGGTGGTCGATTCCCTGCCCTCCCCAACCAATATTTATTCCTGAATTACACATACCAACAATAA
The DNA here is from genome assembly GCF_030144855.1 of Hypanus sabinus. Taxonomy (NCBI): domain Eukaryota; kingdom Metazoa; phylum Chordata; class Chondrichthyes; order Myliobatiformes; family Dasyatidae; genus Hypanus; species Hypanus sabinus. The sequence continues at coordinate 120,841,483 of NC_082707.1, forward strand.
AGGAATCTAGTCATGTTCATGTAGCTGACTGTGGGACCACTTTGCACATACCAGTTACTATATTCCATTTCATTACAAAAGCAGCTAAGGGATCAAAGACCGTTATGACACAATATCAAATAAAAAAAGGTGCTGAAAATACACAGCTCAATAAATGGACAACTATTCAAAAGGAAACAGAAATAAGAAAAGATTGACTTAAGTGAATGGGGGAAGAGGGCAAATGCCAAAGGTAAAACATGGTTTATCTTCAAGATCTACCACAGTAACTTACCAAGCCTTGTTAGACAGCACCTCAAGCTCTTAGTGGCTTGCTAGGCTGTCCGCTGAAGGAGGTTCATCATCCAAAGCACACAACTCACAATTTGGATATGTATCACTAAACCTTTGCTGCTGCTTGGAAATCTTGGAAGTCACACCCAAAAACATTGTGGGAGTATTTTCACCAGAAAGAGTGTCACACTTTCAAGTGGCTTCGCAAATTCATTTTGCCAGCACTAGTGTCATTTTAATAAAAAGCTTCCTGTCAGAGAGACAAGGCATGGAGAGAGGTTCTTGGTTAGGAGTGAAAAACTACAGACCATCCTTGGTTTATGTATGTAAAATTTATAGACAGCTGTGCGTATGAGCGAGCTTTCATAAATACTATTACATTTAAAACTTATATGTACATACATTTGTTCCTACACATAGCAAAACTAGTTTCCCCTCTTTCCATTTTTGCTCACTGTTCTTTCTTACCAGTCTTCTGTGCTTTTGATGCCATTCATTATTGTACTGTGGAGGCATGGTTACTGTATCAAGTGATTCTTTGCAAATTTTCCCCATGACAAACAAAATTGACATGTGAACATCTGCAAAAATAAGACCTGATCATTACCGAGGGACCGCGTGTTCTGGGTAATATTACTCAGGCAATGGAGTCATCAGAAAGGTGCTGGTATGGATCCAAAATGGAGCACTCAACAGGCAGCACCTCAAGGCTATATGTTGTTGAGGAAATGTAATACTGCTCCTAAAGTCTGCAAAGTTTGGCTTGATTAGGAAGTAATTGAAATATATTAGGAATGGGAATAAGGGAGATGGATTGACAAGGCACTAGGAGTGATCTAACAGACAGGTAACCTTGGATTTTACCTTATGTCAGGCAATGAGTAGCATGCACTTAATTAAAAGCAGGATACATACAAATGCACCTTCCATTGTGGGGGGGGGGGGGGGGTTAAGACCTCTGGACAACAAACATGCAAAAAAACAGATGTCACATCTGCTGTGGTTATAAAGGAAATTGTCAGGAAATGTATAGATGAATAGATTAGTTGGGGAGGGAGCAGCTTCCTGTGCAAAAGGAAAATCCCATTGAGAGGACAAAACCCAGTCAACCAAAAACCAGCTGTAGAGAAAGGGTGCTTCAACTCATGGCACATTAAAGGCTGGGAAAATTCCTCTGGGCAGCAAGGGTGCAGGAAGGGATTGAGGTTTTTCTATCTTGATCCAGGGAAGCTGAGAAGTGGCAGTGAAGGGGATCTCAACAGACAGGCAGAGATAACCAGGTCTACAAGGTTCTCATGCTTGCAAGCATCAAAGCCCTTGTAATGGAGCAGAGAAGAAAGCTCAAAATTAGGGAATGAGGAAGAAACCAAAGTGTAGAATTAAGTAAAGGGAAAGGCAGCTGTTGGTTAGGGGGAGTTTCAGTGGTGGGGATGCTGTTTATACGCCAGCTTGGTAATAGAATGGGTAAAATGAAACAAAGACTACTTTGTTTCCTACAAAAGAGGTAGCTTGGGCTCATGCAAGCCCCTATAACTATGCCTTTCATCTGGAAAAAAATGATTGGAGTTGTAGAACATGTGCAACCAGATGAACAAGTATGGTAGTAAGAGAACTGGCTATACCCCTACTCAAGAACGCTCCTAGATCATCATTCAAGCTTCTGTCCATATACAGTCGTAGGACTGCAGTCAGGCCTATGGTATTAGCTTGCTCTTGCCACAGTGCAATTATTTCATTATGCCTCAAATCTATCCTTTCTCTCTTGATCCATTCCTTTCCAACACTTATATACCTCCGATGCCTTTTTCTACCTTTGACAGCAGACAATTCCTTGGTCCCTACCAGATCACTTTACCATGGGCGTACAACAATCCCTCTGCACATCCATCCCACACCAAGGTAGTCCAAGAGACCTCTGCATCTTTCTCCAGTAAGGTTCAGACTGTTCCCTTCACCAACACTCAGACTTGGCTGAACTTGTTTTCGCATTAAACAACTTTCACCTTCAACTCCAATCACTTTTTCCAGATCAAAGGGACTTGTGTAGCTTGAACTCATACCTTTCTATATAGTAATTGGAATCTTTGTTTCAGTCCTATTCAATACTTACCAGCTCTTTTAGGTGCAGCAATGACTGCATTTGTATTCCTCTCTGCATTTGGATAGAACCTATATTCAACCTCCACGTGGTTCCATTCTGACTCTACTCTTCCCTTTCTCAGTATCTCCATTTCAAACATCTTATATGATTTTTTGATAGATGCCAGCGTATTTCCTCTGAAGCACCACTTAAGCCATCCCAAGGTGGCATCAATCTGTGGTTTTCATCAAGGTTGTGGCCCAGATTTAGTTGTGATGATTTTGAGGGCAGATGGGGAAGCTAGGGACCAGGTTAGAGTTTAGGGACAGGGATATGGAGGAGTTAGAGGTCAGGCTGGAGTATAGACCTTCACTCCATGCTCAAAGACCAGCGATGTGCAATGGAGCCAACGTCATCCCAAATCCAGGCCTTCACTCTGTTCTCAAAGGACAGTTACAAGAATGGGTGTCGAAAATCTAGGCTTCCACTCATGGTTAAAGGACAGCAATGCGGACATGGGACAAAAGACATCTGCAGTCCACGCCACATGGCCAATGTGGTGATGAAGAACATCTGTGAATGTCGAGCTGGTTAGTGCTGTGGATGAGGACAAGGAGTACTGGTGGCCCACTAGGTCAGCGAGACCCCCGGATCAGTGGGCCCTGAGATCGTTTGTCTGTGAGCATGGGACACGAGAGCCAGGAAAGTGAGTCAGCAAGTCCAGTGTTCATGGTCTGGAGTTAGTGACCCGTTATCAGTTATTGAAAAATCAAAGCCCGATACCCGATTGGAAGTTCAGAAGCTGATATCCAATGGCCGAAGCCACTAGAGAAGTCAGAAGCCTACTGTCGGTGAGTCTATCGGTGGTACAGACTGTCCTGTGGTTTGAGGACTGCCTGCATGGATATGACCGAGGAAAAGGGTTTGATTTGCTGTTGTCATTTCATTGCTTGTTCTGTTCTGTATTGTTCTGCTGAGCATACTGGGCATGTTATTTGCCATTGGAATGTGTGGTGACACTTGCAGGCTGCTCCTACAACACCTTTAGGTTTGCTGGTTAATGCAAATGATGCATTTCTGTTTCGATGTACATGTGATATATCTGAATCTAATATTTAACCAAGCTCTGTGAACAAAACATTTTGTAAATCCAATGATAAATGCTGTACCCAAGTGTAATTCTACATCATTCTGCTCACTATTATATAACGTTCACTCACCACACCCCCTGCATATTTATTGGTTACCCAATTCTAACAAAAGGGCATCAAAAACAAACACCAACCTACCTTTTTTCCATTTTGAATGTAGTCTGATTTGTCTTTTTCCAGTGTTTCTCATGTTATTTTGCTTCTGAACGGTTGAGTGGGAAACCTTGCAACTGCAAGGTTGTGGGTTGAAAGCCCATTCCAAACATTTGAGCAAAAACTCGGATCATCCCTCACTGCAGACTAAAATGGACCTGCATGGTTGGAGGTGCCATCTTTCACAAGATGTTAACACAAGAACTTTTTAGAAAATATTTTAAATTCATGACTTTGACATTTACTACCCACCCCTAAACTGTCTCCATAGTGGTTAGGTAGAACATTTCATCAACTGCAATTCTTGAATCTAACTAGTTAAGGATGAGATGTTTCTGTCCCTAAAATATATCAGTGAACTACTGTACATGGGTTGTCTGTGTCATTATGTGATGACTGCCTCATTCAGTTACCACACAGATGCAAGCTTCATGTTAAGAGTTGCATTTAATGACCCAGATATAAATTCCCCAGTTGCAATGATTAGCTTCAGCTCCACATCCACCCATTTACTTAACCCTGAAACTGAACTTACAAATTCACTTTCGTACATTTGTGCCTGCACCTCAATGGGTTTCAGTCCCAAGATGATGCTGAACTCTTCTGCTACCTTCACCTCCATGCTCATTTATCAGGAAATCATTCCCCTCTTCCTCACACCCCCACCCCCAATGATGACCTTCTCTAATGCCTCAAGCACATCCCTTCCATTTGGACAACCCTTCTGGCCTTTTGTCTTTTTCAGCTTTAATTGCAGACATGACATGGCTGTAACTCCCCCACTTCCCTCACCCATTTCCAAGCTTACCCAGTTCACACCAATCCCAACCTGCAGATAAGAGAGGGGAGCTGTTGTAGTCTGGCACACTGACTTCTAGAAACCAAGATTCCATGAACATGTTCACTGTCTCCTGGACATTTACAGATCTCAATGCATCAGAACATGATCCATCCACTGTCTCCAACCTGACCATAGCTCCCTTCTTTCAAAATCCACAAAAAGGATTGCGCTGGTAGACCTATTGCTTCTGCCAGCTCTTGCCCAACCAAATGCATCTCCTTATACCTCAACTATTCTATCTCCCTTTACCCAGTTTCTTCCTATCTATATCCTGGACAACAAAGCTTTCCATTATTTTGATTACTGTCAATTCTCCGCTTCCAATCACCTCATCTTCACCATCTGGCTATCAAAGGTTAGTAATGGACACTCACGTGGGCTCCAGCAGTGCCTGTCTTTTCGTTGACTATGTTCAACAGTCTTCAAATCTACTCTAGTAGCCCTCCCCAATTTTTTCTCTGCTATAACTGTGCTTCCGCAGAACTCAATTTTATTACCTTTGTCATCAACTTACTCCCTGCCCAAAATCACCTGGACCATTTTAGACTTCCTTTTCTGGACCTGTCTCTCAGGAAACAAACTATTCACCAATATCTATCATAAACTAATGGAATCCACACCTACTTCAACTATACTTCCTCCTACTTGTAAGGAAACTATTCCCTACTCTCAATTTCTCTATTAGTTGCATCTGTTCTCAAGATGAGGTTTTCCTCTTGGGTTCTTCAGGAAGCATGGCTCCCCTTCTTCCATCATTGACAAAGCTCTTATTTACATTCAGTGACCACTTTATCAGGTACAGCTGTTCGTTAATGCAAACATCTAATCAGCCAATCATGTGGCAGCAACTCAATGCACAAAAGCATGCAGACATAGTCAAAAGGTTCCGTTGTTGTTCAGACCAAACATCAGAAAGGGTAAGAAATGTGATCCAAGTGACTTTGACTGCAGAATGATTGTCGATGCCAGATGGAATTGTCTGAGCATCTCAAAAACTGTTGATCTCATGGGATTTTCACACACAAGTCTCTAGAATTTACAGAGAAAGGTGCAAAAAACAAAAACATCCATTATTCTGTGGGCAAAAAAGCCTTATTAATGAGAGTGGCCAGAGGATAATGTTGGCACATGGCCAAGTGGTTAAGGCTTTGGGCTGGCGATCTGAAGGGTGTTAGTTCGAGCCTCAGCCGAGACAGCGTGTGTCCCCTTGAGCACACACTGCTCCTGCACGCTTATAGCCCAGTGGCGGCGGTTGGTGTAGTATGGACAAGAACGGCCACACTGGTTCAAGCTCAAAGGAAGGCGAGGGTGACTCAAATAACCACATTTTACACATCAAACCTTGAAGTGGATGGGCTACAGCAGCAGAAGACCACACTGGATTCCAGTCCTATACCTAATAAAGTGGCCACTGAATGTACATTACCTCCATATCTTGCAGTTCTGTTCTCACCACCCCTCCCCAGACAGAAAAGAGATGGATTTCCCCCTAGTCTTGACCTAGCACCCAAATGGTTTCCACAACTAGCATACTAAGCAACAGGATCCCACTACTGGCCACATCTCCTCACTGCCCCTCCCCCACTTCTCTTTCTACTTTACACAGGGACCATTCTCTTCTTGACTTGCAGGTATGCTCATGTCTTTCGCCCACCCACTTTGATCCCTGGCAAATCTTCTTTAATCTCAGGAGCTGCTACAGTCGCTCCTTCACCACCAACTAGTAGGGACTTAAACAGTTCTCTGTGGCATGTAGAACATTTCTTTCCTATCTGTAGTCCAGTCCTTTTCTCTACTTTTCCCTCCCTACACAGTATGAAAAGACTCCCGCTGCTGTCTCCTGCCCTCCCAATTTAAAGATGTCAACTTTGCTTTTATTTCCATGTTTCCTTCCCTTTGCCTGATTCCTCCTTTTTGCTATGTTCTTTTCTGAGATACACCTGCATATTAATTGAAAGCGCAAGAGTTAACCCCATAGGTTCTTGTTTTTAACCCTACTTCCAGTGAAGATTCAACACCTTGCTTCTTTGCATGTTCTTACTACACCATTAGTACTTCTGATGGTCCTTTCCTCAATTGATGCTGCTCCTGCATGCAAAGAACTCTCAATTCATTGCATTTAAATTGCTCACATCTTGTATTCCGTGTTAGATACATCATAGGGTTTCTTTTATTGACGCCTTCTTCCTTACAAGCCTCTACATCCTGTGTGAACCCATGATCTAATTTTCACTCCCATTCCTCACACTTTTGATTCCTTATACTTTTTCTGAAGAACCTTCCACACCACTCCACTTCCTTTGCCACCTGTGGTACAACTACATTGCTAGCAATTTCCCTTTCTTTCTGTACAAGTAGTATGTGTACCAAATACTTGCTCTTTTATTTCCCATCTTTTCTGTAGTCCAAGGCTACTATGTTCCCCCCTTTGTGCAGAATAGGAATTTAATTTCACAACTTTCAATTTACTTATTCACAATACCTCTATCCTGAGGAAATCAAACATGGACTGATTGTTTTGTGAATTATTACTGTTCAGTCCACAAGCATAATCCAGCTCTTTTGGTCACTGTAACTTCACATCCTTTCCCTGTCTTGTGTTTCAGGCTCCTGTGAAACACTACTTCAGTTTTCAATAAGGTGCTCCAGAGTCTTCTAGATTGCTCTATTTCCAAGACAGTTGCTGTGACAATGAATTTAATATCTCTAACCTCTATCTTATTGCTTATCCATTTAGCTAGCACTGTGATCCCAGTACCATTTATTCCCTTTTGCCTTCATTTAATTGCTAATCTTTCATCAATTTTTAAAACCAGCATTTCCAGGTCCACCCAAGACATTACCTTTATTTCTCTTAGCACAGACATTGTCTGTCATACCAAGCATCTTCTGCCTTTTATTTGAAGTAGTATTTTTAATGTCTACAAAGTGATTCAAGATATTGCGAATGGCTCTTTAAAGAATAATATTGACTATTTCCTTGGAGCCTTAAAACTGAGCCAGGTCGCTGGTGACACTAAGCTGATGTCAGGTTAGCTGGAATCTGTTGGGAGGATGATGTCCATTTTAAATCAGATGACCAGAAGCTTGGGTTTCTGGCAAATCTCAGTAAGAACTCATGGCACTGAATAATGGCAGAAGTATTAGTGAAGAGCATAACGAATGCATAGGCTACTCCTTTTAAAGGCCAAAAAAACTAAGAAACTATAGTTCCTCAAGAAACATCTTTAATTCTATTGACCATGGGCCTAACACTTCAAACATTATTAAACCTTTCAAGTGAAAACATCAGAACATCAGTAGAGAAAGAACTATTTTTTTTAAAAAGGTCTCTTCAAACATAGCTATCAAACTTAAATCATATATTAATTTTTCTTCCTCAAAAGTCAATACATTTTTGAAATTTAATTCCAATAAGCAATTTTCTTTGAAATAATAATTAAAAATAAAGAAAAAAAAGAGAAAGAATTTGGAATGATATCCGAATTCAGACGTAAACATTTTAGTGCTGGCATTCACTGATGGCCAGCTTGGAAATTGGGCAAAGGTCATTTGAGAAATAAATTGGTTTGGAATACAAGTGCAATATCTCTTGTCGCTGCGTTTAATGGATAGAAACTGTGAAATGCATCAGCAATCTTTTGGGAAATGGGACCCGTTGTTAGTGGTGATGAAGGATAAGGATGAGAAAAGTGACTCGAGTGTTGTGATGACAGTTGAATTGGTTAGTGCAGAAACTAGCACCATTTCTCAGGAGCCAGTCTTCAGGTCGGTCACTGTCCTTTGGTATCCAGTCAATTGAGCAGGTCATAAAAATTCATCTAATCTATGTACATAAGGCAAAGGTAAGAGTATCAGTTGTCCATCAGGAAGGCTTTGTGGAATTACATCTCCAGTCAAAATCCATTCATTCTGGTTTCTTTCTGTTGCTGCGTGCTCAGTTTTTTACACCTGAGGTCTCTTGGAATCTGGGAAGTGCCATAACTATTGTGGGTTTTTCAGAGTTCGGCCATGACGAAAGTCATAAACGTGCCTGCAAATGAACACCAGATCAGGATCTGTGTTTTCTGGGACCTTGCGGTGTGAAGGTGTAGAATACTCTTCAGAGGGTGGTACTACTAGCCTCTGATCAGGAAACCCTTCCTCTCGCCATTTTGCCAAGGCACAGAATCTGTGGAAAGCCAAGATGAGAAGATGAATGAGAATGACAAGTCCTCAAGGACTCTACACCAGTAATATTTTGTGCAAGACCAACATACACAAAATGCTGGAGGCAGTATCTAAGGAGGGGAAAAAATGCTAACACTTGGGGCTTCACCCTTCTTAAGCCCAAAATGCCGATGGTTTATTCCCCTCCATAGATGCTATCTGACCTTCAGAGTTCCTCCAGCATTTTGTGTGTTACTCAAGATTTCCAGCACCTGCAGAATCTCCTGCATCTTATATCAGAGCCTACCTGTGTACCTCAAAGCCCCAATTGCAAGCAACTTTGCAGACAATTAACAATTTTCATTCAATGCATCTCAGATGATTGTTATGCCAGCCTTGGTCAGGTCCCAGCTGGCTACTGCATTCAATTCTGAACACCATGGCTCAAGAAGATACATTGATGTTGGAGTGAGTACAATATAGATTCATCAGAATGTTGCTGGGCTTAAAATTGAGGATGGAAGATCTATCCCAGTTTTTTTAGAACAACAAACAGCAAGAAAGATATATATTTAGCGAATATTTCCAATATGCAGAATTTGTGGGAGAAAAAAAATTTGTTCACTGTATTATTCAGAAGCAAAACCAGGAAGACCTTTTCCATATGAAGAAGGGAAAATTGATATAATCTTTTCCCTCAGCATCTCTAAAATGGGAAACAATTGGACCCTTCAGGACGTTATGTTTTTTGTTGGTCAATGCAAACAGGGATATGAAGTTAAATCAGTCTTGATATAGCTGAGAGTGCATCATGCTCAAGAGGTGGAGTGACCTACTTCTCATGTAAAAGTGTGGCCAAGGGCAGTGCAAAAGCAAAGAAAAAATACACACAAGATACCCATCTAACCACCCACTCCATTTTGGTTCCTATCTGGTTATCTTCTTGGGACTGATCATCCACCTCTTTCCATGTTTCTTTTATCCTCTATGATTTCACCCAACTTTCTTTTCAATACATGTATATATTGACTTAATCCAGTTGTGAGATACTCAGTCCCCTATTCCAGTCATTAAGGAATGGTGTCTCTCAAATCCCATTTATTAGCTACTACTTTACGTTTAAGGATCCACTCTGAGTACCTTTTTGAACCACCCTGCCTTTCCCATTGGCCATAGAACTGGAAAGCCCAGTGTCACTCACCTACAGTACTCAGAGAAAGTCAGCACGTAACATTTTTCTTCAATGCAGGCGACACTGTTCTCATCTTGGTGCCGAGAAGCAAAGATTTCATTCTGGTGGGGATGGAGACAAATTAATAAACCTGATGTATTCAGTCTCAGTCAGCTCAGACAAGATGTCATCACAATTTCAAAGGAACTTGTGGTTCCTTGGCTAACCGAGCAACAAAGGAGTAATAGTGCACTTACCAGCAACAATGAAATTTCTCCCTTGTAGTAAAAAGGGAGCTAGGCCTGCTCAGAATTGGTACTTTGAGTAAATAAGATCTAGTTTTATTTGTCATGCAAGGGCAGAGCCCATTTTTGCTAGTAAAAAAAAAGTACATTCAAAGCTCTTTAGGAGTGGACTCACTGTGTGAAAAAAAAGATCAAGGATCCATTACAAATTTGAAAGACTAATGAAAGAGATGGCTCAATGAAATGTATGAAATTCTGAAATGGCATGACGGGGTAGATGTTTCTCCAGCTGGGAGATCTAGAGGTATGGGTCAGTATCAAAATAAGGGGTTTACCATTCAAAACTGATAGAGGGGCTTAAAGTTTAGGCCGTAAGACATAGGAGTAGAATTAGGCCATTTCATTTTAGAAATTCCATCGCTGTTCTAAATAGAAGTTCCTCTGTTCCGAGGCTGTGCCTTCTGGTCTTAGACTCACCCATTATAGGACATATTCTCTCCACATCCACTCTATCCAGGCCTTTCAATATTTTAGACTTCAGTGAAGTCTCCCCCCCCCCCCCATTCTTCTAAACTCAATAAGATCAGGCTAGAGCCATCAAATGTTCTTCAAATGTTAACCCTTTCAATCCCAGAATAATTTTCATGAACCTCCTCTGGACCCTCTCCAATGTCAGAACATCCTTTCCTAGATAAGGGGCCCAAAACTGCTCACACTACTCCAAGTATGGTCTGACCAATGCCTTATAAAGTTACAGCATTACATCTTTGCTGTTATATTCTAGTCCTCTCAAAATGAATGCCAACATTGCATTTGCCTTCCTCACCATCGATTCAATCTGCAAATGAACTTTTAGGGAATCCTGCACGAGGAGTCCCAAGTCACTTTCCATCTCTGATTTTTGAGGTTTCTCCCCGTTTAGAAAATACTCTATGCCTTTATTCTTTCTGCCAACATGCATGACCATACACCTCCCTGCACTATATTCCTTCTACCACTTAGCCTATTCTCCCAATCTAAATCCTCCTGTAGACTCTTGCTTCAACACTACATGTCCCTCCAGATATCTTTGTATCATCTGTAAACATGGCCATAAAGCCATCAATTCCATCTAATTTGTTGACATATTATGTGAAAAGAAGCGGTTTCAAAACCGATCCCTGCAGAACACCACCAGTCATTGGCAGCCAACCAAAAAAAGGTGTCCTTTATTCCCACCCTTTGCCTCCTGCTAGTCATCCAATCTTCTCTTCATGCTCAGAATCAGGTTTATTATCACTGGCAAGTGATGTGAAATTTGTTAACTTAGCAGCAGCAGTTCAATGCAATACATAATCTAGCAGAGAGAAAAAATACATAAAATAAAAATAATAGTAAGTAAAACAATTACAGTATATGTATATTGAATAGATTTTTAAAACATGCAAAAATAGAAATACTGTATATTTAAAAAAATGAGGTAGTGTCCGAAGATTCAATGTTCATTTAGGAATCGGATGGCAGAGGGGAAGAAGCTGATCCTGAATCGCTGAGTGTGTGCCTTCAGGCTTCTGTACCTCCTACCTGATGGTAACAGTGAGACAAGGGCATGCCTAGTACTATCTTCCTGTAATACCATGGATTCTTATCTTGTTAAGTAGCCTCTTGTCAAAGGCCTTCTGAAAATCTAAGCAAACACCATCCACAGACTCTCCTTTGTCTATCCTGCCTGTTAATTCCTTTGGAGTTCCCTACAAAAGACTGTGTAAGCTTGGTTGCTGAGAACATTCGAGGCAGGGGTTGACAGATATTTGATTTAAGGTTATCGAGGGCATGGAAATTGCACAGGAAAGGGGTAACAAGGGGTCAAATGCCCCAAATCTACTTCTATTTCAATTTTCTTTTTAAAGACATTTATTCTCCAGACAAACAAATGCAAATATTGGAATCTGAGCAACAAACTACTAGAGGAACTCAGCTGGTCAAACAATATTAATGGTGATGAGGTTGTAGTGGAGAAGGAACTGTTGAAATGGTTTCAGGTCAGGACCCTGAATCAGGATTGGCTTTGTCCCTAATTGCACCTGACTACCATGAGCACAATGAGTTGGGAGAGAGTTACTGTTTTTCTCAGTTTGTTGTGTTCTGTCCCACGATCTGCTTTACTCATCATCATTATGTGCTGTGCTATATGGCAGGGGTGATCATGGTCTTCTGAACATGACTGTTCATGGCAAATATCTCTACAGAAGTGGCTTGCTATTGCCTTCTTCTGGGTAGTGTATTTACAAGATGGGTGACCCCAGCCATTATCAATACTCTATTTAGAGATTTGTCTGCCTGGTATCACTGTCACATAACCAGAATTTGTGATTATGCACCAGCTGCTCATGTGACCATCTACCACTTGCTCCAATGGCTTCCCTTGATCATGACTGAGACCTAGGCAGGTGCTACACCTTGTCCAAAGGTGACCTACAGGCTAGTGGAGGGAAGAGTGCCTTACACCTCCTTCATTAGAGAGGGGTCATCCTGTCATCCGTACCTGCTCCACTACCTTATGTGAAAATCAGGATTTCAGTAGTGAATTGGCGTATATTGGATTTCGCTTTGTTTCAGCCTACTTTCACCAGAGGAAAAGTGGCTCTCTCAGGTCCCAGGAAAAGCAGCACCTAAACTAGATAAACCTGCCATTCATTGCTCATTTGCTCTTAACCCTGCTGTATTCAAAAATGGTTACAGTTAATGGCCTATAATACTTTCTAATTCATTAGTATGTTAACCTCCATGCTATATGTGGTACAGGACAAGGAAAGACCCGTTCTTCCTCTGACTTCACTCAGTCACCGTTTCATTATACATCGAAAGTAACTGCAATAAAACAAAAAGCAATAACCACCTAAAAAAAGCTAAGACAAAAGCACAATGAAGTTCAAGAAGTCACACTACCACATATCAAGGCACAAGACTGATGCTAGTGAGAGATGCTAATATTGCAAAAGGCAAAGAGCAAGAGATAGAATAAGGAGAAAAGACCAGAATAGGGTCAAAGGCACAGAGCAAGAGGCTAAGGGAGAGGATGTAGAAAGGAGTGCCTAATTTTGTAGGGAAGGATGGTGATGCTCACCTCACAGTGAATGCTGGGATTTCTGCCTCCCTGGATGTGCTCAGGCCTGTAGTACCAGTAAAGGCTCATCATGAGTTCCCCTACAAGAAGAAAGTAACACTTTAGTGAGCGCAAACTCAGGTGAAAGCTACAATAACCACTCAAACTTGTACAATAGACTTGGCAACGTCAGGTACCTCTAGGGATTTGATAAACATCCCTGCAAACAACTATATTGGGCTTGTTGCACAAGAGCTGCTGCGCTGACTACGGTAGGTTTGCTGCTCGAGTTGTCTAGAGAACTTAGTCCAAATCCCACAATATGAATTGGGGAATATGAACTCAATTATTGAAAAGCTATCAAACTCTCAAAACTCAAATGGTCTCACAATTATCATTTACTGAGAGAAATTTGACATTTTTGCCATTGTTGCTTCAGTCCAGTCTAGTTTTTAAGCTTCATTCTAAAGTGACTTGAGAAGCCATTCTGTTGTGTCAAACCTCTAGCCTCTACAAGTTTCAACAAAGACCCCTACTATCTCATTGAGACAATTCAGCTGTGCGGAAAATTCCAGCTTTATCCACGACAACTACATTCAAAAATATAGAAAACCAGATAACTAATCAATCTCAAATCGAAGAAAGTACATCCACTTCAATCACAAGATTTGAAATTATTTTTGCATTTAAAACAGTGGAGAGTGCTCTATGCATGCAGTTCCCCATGTAACCTTTCACAAAATGTCTGTACTCCATAATTTTGGTGGCAAATCTAGCAATATGTAAATCCACATGGAGAGGAAGGTCAAATGTATGTTGATATTAAGGCAGGGACTGTTACCCAGATGTAACATCACTCACCACATGTGTAGCTGCATTTCATAAATCAGTACACCAAACTGCATCTGCAATTCATAATTTTACTTGATCTCTGCACGTAATAACTGACATTCTACATATTTTATTAAAACAAAGACTAGAACTGCAAATTCCCAGCTGATCTACTGACTGCTGCTAGAAATATGCACTCAATGGCCACTTTATTAGGTACACCTGCTCATAAATATAAATATCTAATCAGCCAATCACCCGGCAGCAACTCAATGCATAAATGCATGCAGACATGGTTAAGATGTTCAGACCAAACATTAGGATGGGGTAGAAATGTTATCTAAGTGACTTTGACCACAGAATGATTATTGGTACCATACAGAGTAGTTTGGATATCTCAGAAATGGCTGATCTCCTTCACACAAAGGAAATAGGAACTAGATTTGTTGCAAGTTTAAAGCAGTTTACTAATGAAACTGCTATACAGCGTTCTTTTTAAACTATCTAGATCATAAAGGTTTACAGTTCAATCCTTACACAAGCCACAGGGCCACTGCTACTTTAAAAAGGTATGGCTGGAATGAAAGCAGGGAAGAACAAATCCCGATGGTAGTGGCCACTGGGAATTCAGATGTGGCTAATGCATTTTTGAGAATAGAAAATGAGTAGTAAGCACCACCATTTGGTAAGCCCACATTTAGACGGATGGCCCATAGTTCTATTGATTATTGACGGAACTGCTGAGTTCTATAAAATGATCAGCAGGGGATCACTCAGAATTTAATACCTCATTCACTCACCAAACTACCACAATGGGAACTCAAGATACAAAACAATTGTGTATTCAACAAAAATGACAAATTGCTACTTAGCTCCACCCAGGATTAGATGGAGATCTCCTGAGAATAAAATGCACAACGTATACATCTTTGCATGGGACATGCCTTGTGATCTTGGAATGCTGTTACATAATGCAGTCTGGTGATGTACCATTTCATTTGTGGTAGAGATCTGCTCCACCCACCATTTCTTATTCAGTTCATGTTTTGCGCTACACCATCCTTTCATCAGCTTTTATCACGTGGTCAGCATCCACTTGTAATCCAATCCAAGTTCTGTGACAGATGCATCAATTATCTGTAACTACTTGATAGATTATGAATTATATTAATTACATAGGATTCAGTTTGATCCAAATCTACTACCTGCGCCAGACTTGTGTGAACGGGCTATTCAATGTTCTGTCATAAGAACATCAGTGCACCTGTGATTGATATCATGAGTTTCCTTGCTGACAAATATTCAGAAGCAGGTGCATATATAAACTCATGGAAACTAAAATGATTGTAAAATCAGCACATACACGCACACACACTCCACTTCTGGTAAGATGGAAGCATGCTTGGACATAGTGGCATCTACAGGGTCAACGAAGGTGCTATTGTCTTTTATTTAAATGTATTTTTATGATCATAAGAACCTGCTGGACATTGCAATCCAACAGCGAGTGATCATCTTCATCACTTGTCTTGTTACCGCAGGACCCTCTTGGACATTGGTGATGCAGAATGCTTCAAATACAATTCATTGGTTTATTGGCAAACAATCCTTGGTTGTCGTAAGGACTAGGCATCAGACTGTGGTGGCGCACATTTGTAGCGGCCCAGGGTGAAGTGCCTTTCCACCAGAGTGCCGGAGGTAGCATGGCATGGTGTCCATGCTGGACCATGTGCTGGCCCACAGTACTTACTCGGCTGCAGACAAGCAGTATTGTGTTCCACTACACACTGTTACAACATTCATGGACTGGGGGGACTCAAGACTAATTTTCTTGTATGACTGCATTTTACTGCTGTCTTACATGTGCTATGTGTGCCTGTGCTGTGTATGTCTGTTGGCAATGCGTTTTGCACCTTGGAGTAACGCTTTCGTTTGGCTGTATTCATCAGTATGCATGTATGGTTGAATGACAAACTTGAACACATGTTGCAACAATATTGTCTTTTCTTTTGTTTATCCAAGACACTATATCAGACGAACAAACCATACATGTCTAAAGATGGAGTCAAAAACTTCTTTGGGAACTTTCATCCGAATATTTGATATTTAGTAGTTTCCCAGTAGAGTTAAATACAGATAAGCCATTACCTTATTTAATGGCAAAACAGGCTTGAGGGACTTGTGGTAGACTGCTGCTCTTGTTTTGTGTCTTTACTCCAAAGACTTAGGTTGTTAATCCACAGCAGAATGATTGCACTGCAACTTTTAAAGTGCCTCTGCTCTGTCGATTCACCAAACAGACAGGGAGCTCTCTCACTGGTATCCCAGCCAGTTTTCACTCTTCAACCAACATCAATAAGGGAGATTATCAGGTCATTGCACTGGCTTTTCTGGGAACTTGTGAAATGGCTGATGTGCTCACCACACTGGTGGCTATGCATCTACGATACTTTTATTAACTGAGCAACACTGAAGAAGCACCCCAAACATTTTGAGACAGGACCACACTGACTCCTGCTCTGTGAATTTCTCTCAGCCTGCAGCCATTCCACATTAGACTGGCTTCCCCTGAAACAGCAGTGTTTGTATCACACGTTTCACAACCATTGAATTTGAGCCAGTACTACAGAGAATTTCTCACAGCAGCAAGGGCACAGGGCTGAACAAAGCCCACGTGCTACAAGCAGACAAGACTAACATTTGACTAAAATTAAACAGGTGTGATTAGCACTTGGTGCCTGACTTATACACGAGGATGTTTTAATTACCTGGTCCCACTCTAGTCTCTAGAAAGATTGTACCACTGGTTCAGTCAACCAGAAAGAGAATTAACTCTCAAATGATTGTTAAAATTTATGGCAAGATAAAGCACTGGACGAAATCAGCAGGCCAGGCAGCACCTACGTAAATGAATAGATAGTTGATGTTTTGGGCCAAAACCATTCTTCTGGAAAAGGAGGGGGAGGGGAAAGAGGGAAAAAGGTGATAGGTGAAGCCAGATGGGTGAGAAAGCTAAGGAGGAGGGAACCCAGGGGAAGTAATAGGTAAGTAAGAAGAGGTAAAAGGTCAGAGTGGGGAATAGAGGGGGATTTGCTTACCGGAATGAGAAATCAATATTCATGCCATCAGGCTGGCAGCTACCCAGAACAATATAAGGTGTTGCTCCTCCACCCTCAGGGTGACCTCATCTTAGCACAAGACACATCAGAACGGGAATGAGAATCAGAATTAATATGTTTGGCCACTGGCAAGTCCCACTTGTGGTGGATGGTGCAGAGGTGCTTGATGAAGCGGTTATAATTTATGACAGGTCTCACCAATGTACAGGAGGCTGCATTAGGAGCACTGGACACAACAGACGATCCCAGAAGATTTGCAGGTGAAGTGCTGTCTCACCTGGAAGGGCTGCCTTGGGCTCTTTACAGAGGTGAGGGAGGTGGTGTATTTGCAGGTGTTGCCCTTAGGCCGCTTGTAGGGAGGTGCCAGAGGGAGATTAGTGGGGAGAGACAAATGGACAAGGGAATCATGGGAGGACTGATCCCTGAGGAAAGTGGAGGAGGTAAAGATATGTTTAGTGATAGGATCCCTTTAGAGATGGCAAATAACTAAAATGATTAAGTTTTAAAAACTATGTCTTCCTTTTGGTTTAGTATGAAATGCATCAAAATGATAACAGAGCCCTCAACACCAGCAAGACTTAATGCAAGTACTGACAATGTTTCAAACAACAATATACAAGAATCACTTCTAAATAAACTGCTGAAAATTCCTCTTCCATAGAGACTCTGGATCATTAGATTGAAAGTAAAAGTGAATAGGAAGGAGAAAAGACTGGGTAGCCAGTTATTCCCCTCGTGTGAAGGTTGGTAAAGAAAAAGATCAGGCTTGGAACTGAAGAACAATCATCCCATGAATTCTGAAGAATTCCTCAGCTGCCACAGTCTAAGATCATCTGCCAGCACACTAAGCAGATTAGGAAAACAGGAATTCATTTCTCCAACATCACAAAGGAGCTAACACTACTGGTTACACAGCACTAGCCCCAGCATCAGCAGATCTAGAAACACGGACATGGGACAAAAACATTAGAAATGCTGTTCACAGCAGCCTCATCACAAATGACTGAAAAGTTTAGATTTACAAACTCAAATCATGTGAAGGACAAGCACTTGGTTCCAAACTGCCTCCTTGCAAAGCTACCCATCTAGAGACCCTTTTAAGCAGCTCAGAGAGCCAAGAAAATTAAAGGTCTCTGATCCAGTAAGGAAGACTTAATATTCTGGGTTCGATTCTCTTAACAATCAGGATGTCAATAAAAGTCCTTAAAATTAGACAAGAACTTTTCAGTGTAGGCTGAAACCACATTCAACAGACTACAAAGTGTAGAATATCATAAGGGATAATGACACTTCACATGTATTTCACTGGCTGTATTTCACAACATCCTCAGAAGGACCCAAGGAAAGCCAAATTAAATGCAAATTTTCCTTCTGTGTTACCAGAGTATGATTTAAATTGGAATGTATTAGCAGAAGAAACGATTGAGAGGAATTCAGATCAGCATGAAAGAATAAGGGATGACATTGAGTGTAAGATGAGGTTTGTGCGAGTATCAACAAAGTGCAAAGGATGACCTAATTCTGTGCTGTAAATTCCAAGTAATTCTGTGTAAAGGCTGGGTCCAGCAGCTCCTCTTTCTGAGCAGTGAGACACAGCTAGGGAGATTTACAAAGCCTTCTGTAATGAGTGCTTAATGTTACCAATTGAACAGCAGAAAGTACCACTTAACATCACAAGTGGCAGATGTGTGAAATATTTATGACAAAGTCTCAAATTATGGAAGAACTGCAGATTTGCTAGCCATCTGAGCATAGCCCAGGGGAGGTTAGATCTGGATTTGGCAATCTTGGATAAAGTTTAGTGGGGCAGAAAGAGACTTTTTTTTTTAAAAAGCACAGTGAGCTATGATGAAATGGAATGTTGTCCTGAAAGAATGGCAGAAATAGACTGGATAGAAAGCTTAAAAAAAAGGGGAATTAGGTACTCATTTAAAAATAATAATGTTAATGGGCCACAGACCAAGAGCAGAAAAGTAAAAGTAACTGGATACTTCCTTCTTCTCAAATAGCTGGCACAGACATTATGGACTGAGTGGTATCCTCCTACATTATAATAATCTTTGCTAGAGTAAAGACCTTACCTTTTTACTAAAGCAAGAGACTAGAATCCCTAGTCTGCTCCTGCAGTCTTACATTATTGCTTACTGTGAAGACTGCCAGTGACAATACAGGGAAGAAATGAAGGGCTGAATCTAAGGATTTGAATTCTAATGCCAAGCCTTTAGAAATGGATCAAGCCAAGGTGAAGTGGTTTCCCAGTGTCCTGCATTTGGCAGTAGAAACTACTGGTAATCTGACTGAAGATTTGAAAGTCAGACAGACGATAAATTTGCTGAGCAATGGAGTGACAGCATTCCCATAGCAAGCTTCTGCACGGTACTCAGAGCACAGAAAGGGGTGGTCCCATTTCCTTTTTGCTGGCTGCCACCAAACATCAATCACTATGGTATTTCACAGGCCATCTGCCTTGCGCAACTCCCTTGACATCTTATTGAGCACAATAACCCTCCCAAGCAATAAATGTCCCTTCACAATCTCCCAGCCGACACTAAACAACTGCAGTACTAAAGAGCTCTCAGCTCTTCAATCCCTTTACAAAAGTGGAAGGCCGCTTTTTCAAGTAACGCAACACCTACAGCTGGACTAGCGAAAAGGACAGGCACGGGAACTGGACACAATTTACACTAAATAGTGGGTCTGCTCTTTGGGAGTTCTCACTTGGGTATCAACAGCACAATGCTGAGTTGTAGAGGCAATAAACATGCTGGTGGGCACATACGAACTGCTCTTAAGACACCCCTAGCTAATGCTTTGCTGATGCTGCTTTGAAGGGGATTTCCTTATTGACAGGAACACTGGATATGGCATGAAATTCCAACCACACACTGCTGACTGAATAACAGGGATATCCCCACGTGGCAGCCCTCACAAAAGATGCTTACAGGAACAGCACCTTTCAGAAGCAACTATAGAGGATATCCATTTCTAACCTCTAGCTATTAGAATGGCCAAGCAGAAAGATCTAGTATTGGACTGAGGAGTTCTGCAGAAGGGTCATGCAGAAAACCAAGTTACATCAAGGGGAAGCATAAGTGATTCGTTATTCCCATTATATTACTTTTAAACAGTGACTACACTGAATTTGTACCCTTTTCAATCTCTCTACTTCCTACTTTGTCGTTCTCTTTCTCTCTGGAATACCTAAATAAACAGGATATTCAACTACACCAAGAACAACAACCACCTTGCATGGAAACACATCCACTGGGGCTTCACAGGAGCGATACCATAATTTGGGACACTAAGCTATGTGAGAGGCCAAAGACTGGTAAGGGATACCTTTGGGCAAGGTGGAGAGCTTTAGCAAAGGACTTCCAGCTACACCTCTACTGGCCAAAGGATGCAGCAATTAATGCAGGAATGACCAGGAGGCCAGAGATGGACTGTAAGACTGGGAAAGATTAATAGATAGAAAGGGGAAAGGTCATGGAAGGATTTAAACACAAGCACAAACATTTTAAAATCATGGCCTTTTGCAAACAGCAACAATTAAGGTCGGCAGACATAAGCATGTGGAAAATGACCCTGATGAGAGCTGGGACTCAGCTAGCTAATGCTAGTGTTATGGAGGATGAAAAAAGAAAACAATGAGAACTCATGCTTCATGTTAACATTTAGAAAGGTTCACATGGTTCAGATTATTAAGTCTTATGGGTAAGAGGCACGATGTTTCCTTGCATGCCCTGCTTTGCTTTTACATTGGATCAATTGACTTACCTGATGTAGGGTCCTCCCAGAGTGCAGAAACCTTGGCAACATATGGAATTGACTTCTTCCTAGGTCCTGACTTCAATAAAACAGTGTCCCGAACCTTGACCACTTCTCCATCCCTTTCAACAGCTGAGTAACACTTACGAAGCAGGGGCTGCACTTCACCCTGGAGAGCAAAAAGGGTCAGATAATCAACTGGAAACAGCATGGACAAGGAGAAAGGTCAAGTGACTCATTCAGGAGAGCAACACATACAAAATGCTGGAGGAACTTACCAGACCAGGCAGCATCCAGAAAACGAGTATAATCAATGTTTCGGGCTGAGACCCTTTGGCAGGACTGGAGAAAAAAGGTTGAGGAGTAGATTTAAAAGGTGGGAGGAGGAGGAGGAGGAGAGAGAAACACAAAGTGATGGGTAAAACTTGGAGGGGGAGGGGATAAAGTAAAGAACTGGGAAGTAAATTGGTGAAAGAGACAGAAGGCTATGGAAGAAAGAAAAAGGGGAAGAGCATCAAAGGGAGTTGAAGGCAGGCAAGGGGATAAGATGAGAGGGGATAAAAGGGATGGAAAATTGTGAAGGGGAGGTGGGAGCATTACAAGAAGTTTGAGAAACTGATGTTCATGCCATCAGGTTGGAGGCTACCCAAAAGAAATACAAGGCGCTGTTCCTCCAACCTAAGTATAGCCTCATCCCAAAGGTGGAGGAGCCATGGATAGACATATCGGAATGTGACACATCCCCTTTTCCCTCTCTTAATTCAACTCCTATCCGCTCATCCCTCCCTCTGGTGCTCTTCCCGTTTTCTTTCTTCCATGGCCTTCTGTCTCTTCTATCAATTTACTTCCCAGCTCTATACTTCATCCCCTCCCCTTTCAGGTTTCATCTATCACCTGGTGTTACTCTCTCCCCAACTTTTAAATCCACTCCTCAGCTTTTTTCCCTCCAGTCCTGCCAAAGGGCTTCGGCCTGAAACGTTATCTATACTCTTTTCCTAGATGCTGCCTGGCCTGTAGAGTTCCTCCCGAATTTTGTGTGCACTGCTTGGATTTTCAGCAACTACAGATTTTCTGTTTGTCATTCAGAAGGGGACAGATTGAGGTCCAGATCACAGACTTGGTAAAACAAAATCTGGTCAGATGCATGTAATTTGCTACTGAGGAAATACCACATATCAGAAGTTAATATCTTTTCCATGGAGTGTTAAACCAAGTACATTCATTTGACCTATCAAACAAATACTAATAAAAATTTACAGGAGCCTAGTTCTTCCTATGGTAATAGACAGAATATATTCTTGCAAAAATATGAGATTCCATATTATATGGACAGGATTGTAATGTCTAAATCAGGACTGCACAGCAATTTGCTGTTTACACTCAAATAGTGGCTACAATTCAAACACATTTCATTAAAGATTGCGGTATCTTGCTTGTGAAAGGTGCTTTGAAAGAGCTTTCTGTACCTATCCTGAAAAGTAATACAAATCTCAGTGTGTATTAGCACAACTCTGCACATAAAATTATGATGCTTCTTCTGGTATTCAGTCTATTAAGGGTAAATATCCAAAACTTATCAATGTAGATAATCTCCATATTTCTCTCATCAATGTACAGGGTACAAACTGTACAAAGCTTGCTTACAGGAAACAGGCCTCTATAGAGTCAAGTAGCTTAATCCAGAATAGCACTCTCTCAATCTCACTACACCATGGTATTCATAATGTCCCTATATAGTCTCCTACTAAAGCACCAATTTATGTGAAGTACTCTTCTACCTACAAAATTCACCCTAATGATGTTGACAGATTGTACAATTACAAAGGTACATCCTAGGCAATTTTAACCTGATCCTTGACAACCTGATGCACTGATAGTGCATCTTCAAATGCCCCTGAAAACTTCCCCGGAGCACTTTACAGAAGTAATATTCACACAACTTGAGCAACATTAAAATACATCATCATATGCAATGAAATTTGGTGAAAATATGGTCTCTGGGAGCAGCTTAGAAAGGAAATTAGAGTTTGGGCTCAGGTGGCAGAAACCATGGAGGTCAGAGAACTCAAGAGTTATTACGTCTGAAGATGAATAGAGGGAGGAGGGCCAAAGCCATGGAAAACATGATCACTAGTACAAGGATCTTAAATTTGAGGTATTTCTGGATCCGAAGACAATGCAGACCAGCATGCACAAAGGTGCCAAGTGTACAGATAGGCAACAAATTCCTTCATGCACTCAAATCATAACCTAAATTGTTAGTGTATTCACATAAATGTCTGAAGCTTTAATGCCAGAGGTGGGGTGGGGTGGTTAATGAGCATATGAAAGAATAGATTACTGGGAAGTAACTGAAGGAATGGAATTGTTGGGATTGGTCTGAGTGTTGTAACAGGCTTAATGAGATAAAGAGCTTCCTCCTAAATGATGAGCGAATATGAAGCATGAAAAACATCTGAGATCATAAACAGTTTTACCACAGAGAACTATAGTAAATTCTTCCTGCTACAATTAACTAATGAAGTAGTTTCAAAATGACACCTGATTTGGTGTGTGCATCTCAGTAGACATATCAAGTAGTAAAAGCCTCTGACGATAATTAACAGATAGGATGAAATAAATGGACTATAACCTCACTTTCAGACAAGTATGGACTTCAAATAAGAATTTTTTATTTAACTTTAGGGTTCAGGCATAAAATCACATTAGAAACTCTAGCCAAATATCTAGTCGAAAATACAAACTTATACCTCCAAAAATAAAAAAAATTATGCTTTAGCTTGCAAAGAAACAGCAAAACAGAAGTAATCAGCTGAATGATAAACTGCAAAAGAACACAACTTATAAGAAGCACACATTTCTGAATTCAGTTACACAGAACAGAAAAAGGAAACTTAAATAAAAAAGATTTGCGATTGGAATAATTCCAATTGGGACATTTCTTGATTCTTAGGAAATGTCGGTTTGGCAAAATCTAAGGCTGCTCACTAACTTTTGAGAACACAAAGGCTTCTTAATTTGTATGCTTATTAGAAGTAATGACGGTACGTTCAGAGAAACATTGCCATCGCTGTTTGATTGTACTAACATTTCTAAATGAACATTCAACAGTTAAATTGTAAAAGTCTTTAACAATTCAAGTAAATCAGGTGACCCTTGCCATGTTTTTTCTTGTTCCACCAAGCTGCAGTCCTAACGATCATTGCTTTTTAAAGACAATTAAAATATAAAAATTGCTGGAAATACTCTGCAGGCCAGGCTGCATTTGTAGGTCAAGAAACAGAGTTAACTTTCCAGGTCAAAGATGAAATGCTCCAACTCCACTGACCTACAAGCATTGCTTGTAATTTTGATGCAATTACCATCTGTATTTTCATGCATCACAGGCAACACCAGGAGTCCTGTGTGGAAATGCAGGTGTTCTCCTGTGTATGGAAGCAGGAAGAAAGGTGAAGCACCTTCTCACTTAGTCCACAAAGTAATATAAGCTGCTTAAGGTGAATGCTATATTCCAGCCAGTGCAATTTGTGAATGGCTAAGCACCCAGTACTGGCCTGGTGGTATCATGCGAGTAATATTCCACCAACTAATGAGCAACTAGTTTCTTTTTCCACAATTGATTTCCCTTTCTTTAATCTTCTATTCATATTAATATCAAAACTTGTTAGCATATAAAAATCACTTATTTGACAATATTATGAAATGCCTTAAAGCAAAGAGATCTTGTTCTCACCCCACAATAGACACTAGAAAGTGCAGCTAATTCACTTTGGGCCCAATAGATTCATGACATTCTATTACTCCACACAACTTAACTCACCTATTAACTTTTCTTTTCTCTCTTGTGCATTTATCTAGCTTCCCCTTCGACATGCTTAAGGCCTGCAACCCCAACTATTTCACCAAGCTTCAATGCCCAAATTCTTCCTTGTGACTAAAGATACTTGGCTCAAATTTCCCACTGGATTTTATACTAATTATTATTCTGTAAAGATGGTCCTAGTTTTGGATATGGTGCTACAGTAGATGTTAACCATGCCTCAACCTTGTTATTCTTTTGACTGATGAGTGCCAAGGACAAATACAGTATTTCAAGGAATCAGCCAAACATGACAAACGTATGGCTTGATTACTCAACTTATTGCAATCATCTCCAAGTCAGAAGATTGTGGCTTGAATAATCACTCCATGGTTAAATGACTGCTACTCCTAATGTTATAAATAAAAAAAAAACCAGAAAAAGCTGGAAACACTCAGCAGGTTGGACAGTATTTCATGAAAGAGACAAAGCTAATATTTCAGGTTGGACAGAATAGGGGTTTAAGTTGCAGAGAACAGTGTGGTCTCAGACTGAAACCTTTAACTCTGTTTCTTCTTCCACATAAATCACCTATCCTGAGTGTTCCCAGGATTTTCTGTGATAATACTTTGTTGTGATGTCAAAATAACATGCCGTCATACTTAAGCTCTCACAATGCAACTCGTGGAGAAAAGCTCTCCAGCTAGATAAGCAGCATTCTGCCTTCATAAACACCAGAGCAGATCAGTTTCTCAATTACCTCAAAGCTGTAGTGCAATCTTGTTGTGGAAACAGATTACTATTTATCTCCAGAAGTTGTGCTCAATCATAGCAGTGCCTAAGATGAGCGGGGTGAGCTACCTCAATGACTGTTATCTGGGGAGCATTCGCACATTCTGTGATGAAGTGCTTTGAGAGATTTCATCATGTTTAGAACTAACTCCCAACAAGGACCTGAACCTGTTGCAGGGCTGCAACAGATGTAATCTCACTGGCTCTCCACTCAGCCTTGGACTATCAGACAACAGCAGTACCTGCATCAAATTGTTTATTGGTAACATCTCAGCATTCAACTTCATCACTCTCACATTATTAATCAACCAGCTTCAAAACCTGGGGCTCTGTACCTCCGTCTGTAACTGAATCTTTAACTTTCTCACTAGGAGACCACAGCCAGTCCGGATTGGAAATAACATCTCCTCACTAGACAATCAATGTAGCTGAATCTCAAGGATGTGTGCTTTGCCCACTGCTGTACTCTTTATAAACATGATAATGTGGCTTGGCACAGCTCAAACATCACCTATAAATTTACCAATGGCACAACTGTTGCTGGTCAAATTTCAGGTAGTGATGAGGAGTGAAATAGATTACTGGTTGAGTTATGTTACAACAACATTGCACTCAATGTCAGTAAGATCAAGGAATTGATTGTGGACTTTAGGAAGGGGAAGTCAGAAGTACACCCACCAGTCCTCATAAGGGGTCAGTAGTGGAAAGGGTAAGTAGCTTCATGTTCTTGGGCATCAACATCTCAGAGGACCTATCCTGGGCCCAACATACTGATGCAATTATGAAGGCAGCACACCAATGACTATATCTCATTAAGATTTTGAGGAGATTTGGTATGTCATCAAAGACTCTAGGAAATTTCTACAGATGTACCATGTACTGCATTCTTCTGGTTGCATCACTGCCAGATCTGGAGCCTCCAATGCACAGGATCACAAGAGGCTGTAGAGGGTTGAACACTCAGCCAGTTCCATCATTGACACAGCCCTGCTCATCACTGAGAACATACTCATAAGATGGTGCCTCAAGGAGATAGCATCTGCCATTAAGGACACACCATCCTGTACATGCCATCTTCTCATTAGTACCATTAGGCAGGAGGCAAAGAGCCTGAAGAAGCACACTCAATGTTTTAAGAACAGCTTTCTCCCCTCCTCAGAAGTCTGAATGGCCCATGAACACTGCCTCATTATTTTGCATTATTTATTTTTGTGTTTCTTATTGTACAATGGCATTTTAATGCATTACACTGTACTGCTACCAAACATATTTTACAACATGTGACAGTGATAATAAAGCTGGTTCTGATTTATTGCATCATAAAGGCTATTTGGCCCACTGAGTCTATACTGGCTTCAAGTAACAATCTAGGTACAGTCAGCCCTCCTTATCCGCGGGTTCCGCATCCATGGATCCAACCAATTGCGGATCAGAAAAACCCGGAAGTTCTCTCTCCAGCACTCGTTGTTTGAGCATGTACACACCATTTTTTTCCTGTCATTTTCCCCTAAACAATACAGTATAACAACTATTTACATAGCATTTACATTGTATTAGATATTATAAGTAATCTAGAGATGATTTAAAAGTACAAGCAGTCCCCGGGTTATGAACGAGTTCCATTCCTGAGTCCGTCTTTAAGTTGGATTTGAAGTCGGGACAGGTACATTTGGTATTATGTAGCCTCAGTAAAACATTTGTCTTAGTATATAGTTTATCTTTTACCTTTCTATGCTTATAAAACACATAAGAAACATATGTATTTCAATAATTAAACCACTGTGTTGCTTAGTAATAATTGTAGCTTTCACTGGGGCAGGGCCTTTCAAATGCTCCGTTAAAATTGTTCTAATCATTGACCAACTGTAGTCTAATGCTTTTCCGATGACCAATGGAGTTTCACTTCTTTCCAATCGCTTTATTACTTCCACTTTATTTTCCAATCGCGATCATGATTATTTTCGTGAACAGAAACCCTGCGGATTCAGAGCTGCACTGATACGGGTTAAGTAAGGTCCAGGGTTCCACTGGGTCCTAAAGACCTCCGCACTGAGACAGATTAAATAAGAGACTTGAGCATCTGCGTTTTTTGGTATCCATGGGGGATGCCGGAACCAATCCCCCACGGATAAGGAGGGCCGAATGTAGTTTCACACCACTGCCCTCATAGCAGTGGTCCTGTAAATTTTCTTTAAAGATGTTGAGGAAACTCCCCTTTAAATACACTTCCACTTCAAAGACACTTACAATTCAGATATTCCCCCTCCCTTATTTCACTTATTGCTCTTCTGTTAAACGCCTCATTCCCCTGGTTATTGGGAATAATCATTCTACTTAATGTTCAAAATCATGAAAAATGTAGGCTAAGAATCCCTCACAACTTCTGCTGTTGAAAAGAACAATTCAACTTCTTCAGTGCATCAACATACAATAACTAGCTCCTCAGCACTGGAACAATTTTGGTAAATCACTACTACAGATCTCTGATACTTTCACATCTGTCCTAAAGGGTGGCATCTAGAACTGGATTGATACACCTTTCTTTCCACTGCCTTCAACATTGATGACATGTTTGTAAATAATAAAAAAAAACTACTCATAGTGGAAATGAGAAATAAAACAGAAAACAGAAAATGCTGGAAATACGTGACAACTGGAAGTTTTAACAATTTCTGCTGATGCCATTCGACTGCCTTTTGGAAGTCCATATATAAAATAACTATGTCTCATCAAATTTCTTACACATCAAAAACTCTATTGCTGGTTAGTTTGCCACATCATGCTGGCTTTCTCCGATCAATCTATTAGTCCAAGTGACTGCTGATTTTGACCTATTGCTCCAAGTGCCTCACCACTACCTTTTCAGAAAATTAACCACTTCTTCCTTCCCAAGGCTTGAGTAACAACTTCCGTGACAAAGATCGGAGCAAATACTCATTCAATATATTAGCCACACTTTCTGCCTCAGCAAGATTTCTTTATTGATCTCTGATTAGCCCCAGCAACTCTCCTCTTACAACCTTCTCCTCTTCACTTGCCAACAGAATGTTTTTGGATTCCCTTTTATGCTTGCTGCCAGTCTTATTTCATCCTTTTTCACTTCTGCTCTGTTAACTTGGGTGGCGGAGTGGAGATATACCTCTACCAACGGAGATGTGGAGCACTCCTGCTCTCCGCTAGCCTGCAGGTCATCTTTGGGCAAGGTGCAGCACCTGTTTACTGATCAGGGTCACTTGAAGCCATGGGAGCAGGTGGTGGATGGTCGTATGAGCAGCTGGTGAATATCAGAAGTTCTGCAACCACTGACACCAGGCAGACAATCTCTGAAGAGTATTGATAATGGTTGGGCTCACCAGTCTTGTAAGGACACTGCCCAGAAGGTAATAGCAAACCACTTCTGTAAAAAAAATTGCCAAGAACAATCATGGTCACGGTAAGACCATGATCATCCACAAAATAAGACTTGGTGCATAATGAATGAAGCCCTGTTAATAAACCGGCTTTAGTTATGTGCTTTTTTAAAAAAAAACGCTCCACTGGAAGGACATTGTACAATGTTAAAGATGCACTGAGGAGAACATAAATACAACATCACCTCAACTAACATTTCAACACTATTTTCAACTTTTTTCCCTTGAAAAATAAAGGGAGAGCATGTGCTTCTGACAGCGTACTATTTCCCAAGTGTATCACTAGGGCAACTGTCTTTCAACAAAAGAACACCAAATGAAATATAATCATGGCAATTTGAGAATGAATTCAATTATTTATTTTTTGGTTTTGTTAAGGGATGTGGGTATTACAGACAATCTCTTTTAATTTAAAGCATATAAGTGCCAGCTTTCTCAAAGGTGGTGAGATGGTGGTGAACTTTCACCTTGAACCACTGAAACTCTGAAAGAACTGAGACCAAGCTTCAGAATTTTGACATAGTGATAATGAAGCAAAATATTTCCAAGTCAGGATGCTGTGACACGAAAAGACATTTGTAGGCTCCAATGACACTTCTGCCTTTGTCCATCCAGTTGATCTATGACAACAGCTATCAAAATGAAATTTTAAATGGCTTGGGAGCATCTTAAAAAGGTACATTGCACAGGAAGTGGTGGGATGCATGGAATGCCTACCAAAATAGTTGCTTCGTCCTGGAATCTATGTAGTTTTCATGTAGGTGGAGCTGTACTTATCCATGCATCCCTGATTACCTAAGTGGTGGAAAAGTCATGAGGTGGGGGGGTAGGAGTTGCAGAACAACCAGCCTCTGACCTGTTGTGTAGCTTGTCTAATTCCTTTTAAATTAAAGGAAAACTCTATGATAATTACTTTAGGCTAATTTGGAAATGCCACTGAATGACTAAAGAAACAGACACTTGTTTGCATCAATAAAAACAAATTCATGCAGGAACCAACACCTGACAGCACATGCTTGAATATTATCGATATTGGGGGGAGGTGGGACAATGTGAGAGCATGTAGCTGGCCTTGGTGACTCCAGTAAAGACTGTTCACAACATTTCTTTAACTTTCAACCACTCTCCTTGGTGAAAAGCAGGATTCAAACTAGTGAAAGCTATTCCCTCTTCTAACCCCATTCAATTCTATTAGCACTCCCTTATGTACAGTCAGTTAAATGCTGCCTTCACAAAGAAGGCATCTAGCACCTGAAATTCATTTCCTTTCGCTATGTTTAGTTCAAGGATGTGGTGAAGCCTGGAATCAGAGTCTAGAGGAATTCACAACCGTGGATCAGTGAGGTGGGAACTCTCCGTGGCACCTTCTACTGTTTTGATTGATATTAGGTATATTCCACAAGGCGCCATGGTAGAGTAGCAGTTAGCATGATGCAGTCTAGCTCAGGATGTCATAGTTCAGAGTTCAATCTCAGCATCCTTTGTAAGAATCTCTGTACATTCTCCGTGTGGAATGCGTTGACTTTCCCTGGGTGCTGCAGTTTCCTCCCACAATTTACAATGGTCATTGGAAATTGTCCTGCGATTGCATTAGGGCTAAATCATTGTTGGGGGTTCCTGGGCAGCATGGCTCAAAGGTCCAAAAAAGGGCCTTGAGTTCTTACCTGCACTGTTTAAATTGGGTTAAGTTCAGGACTCTGATTAGGCCACTCAAGGATATAAATTTTCTTCATTTGAAGCTACTCCATGGTTACTCTGGTAGTGCGCTATGGGCCGTTGTCCTGCTGAAACACAAACTTCTTCCCTAGTTTATGGTTTCTGGCAGAGACCAGCAGGTTTTTAATCCAGGATCTCTCTGAATTTAGCAGCATTCACCTTCCCATCAAACCCAACCAGATTTCCAGCCCTTGCTGCTGAAAAACATCCTCATAGCATGATGCTACCTCCACCATACTTTACAGTAGGGATAGTGTCACCTGGCTGATGCACAGTATTAGATTTGTAGCACACGTACTGCTAAAGAAAGACGATTATCCTCATTTTTAAAGTTTGAAAAGCCTCACTTAGAACAGGGGTAGGCAACCTTAAGCACAAATGATTTTCTAGCATGCATTACTCATTAATTTGAGGCAATACATAACTAGATGTTCCCATATTTCATTTTTATGGCCTTTATCTGGCCTACCGTCTGCTCATTAATACACAATCCGCCCCACAGAGGCAAAAATGTTGCCAACCCCTGACTTAGAAGATACGGTAAAGATATTGAAGAAGGTCTTGTGGTTGGATGAGACTAAAGTGAAACTTTTTGGCCTCAACACCAAGCAATATGTGTAATGCAAATCTAATACTGCTCATCAGCCAGGTGACACCATCCTTACTGTAAAGTATGGTGGAGGCAGCATCATACTATGGGATTGCTTTTCTGAAATGGGTCAGACCCTTGATAAATCAGGGTCTAATAGCCCTTCATTTAAACTTTGTAAAGACAACCTGGGAGATGAAAATGATTTCCGCAGACCGTCGGCATCATTAAATTAAAAAAAACTAGGGAATGAGATATGGCCACTAGATGTCTGCTGGGATTTGGGTAACAGTATCAAAGCAGAGGAAGCGCTGTGGAAATGGAGGTGTGCAGAAAGGTGGAAATTATTAATGTCGAAATGGAGAAAGACAGCCGAGGAATTAAACACCAACAATTGGGAACATAATGCCCGAAGACAAGGGATTAGTGTATATGACCAGCAGGGTAATCCTAAATCTTGGGAGGTTTTGAAGTATCTGTGTGAGGATTACGATGCTGACCAGAGTAGGAGAGAGAGAGAGCTTAAGGAGGGTTCTCTCGAGTAACCTGCTAATAAAGAGTTAAAGTTACTTTCACTGTAGTACGTGGTGTCTTTGCATCGGGTAGATCGAAAGAAGTTTAAAACAATTTAGCACCCCAGATGGGACCTCAAGACAAGGTAAATCCGTAAAGACAGTGTCGGTCGATTCTGTGGCAACGACCTGAGGTGGATGGGCCCACAAGGCAAGATTTGCCTCGATCCCTCTCATTAGTTGACCACTTTGATGACCCTTTCATCTGATGGGTGACCCTTTGACAAGCTCCTGAAGAACCACAGTTAAACTACCCGAGTACTATGGTAACTCAGAAGGTGAGGTTTAAGTCCTCAAACTTAAAGTGTAAGAAGGTAAGGTTCGAGTCCTTACAATTAATTTTTAAAAAGCTAAGGTTCAAGTCCTTACAATTAAGGTATAATAAGGTGAGGTTCTAGTCCTCACACTTAAGGTATCTGGGGTTAGAGATCTCAAAACTTTGAAGTACAGTGGATAATATTGTTTGAAAGTGCCTGTCTCGGACACCCTGCCTTAGACTGGTTGTTAAGAGGGGAAATCCCCCACGCGACGATCAGGACCCTGAAGTGGGTGCAGAGAGACACAGCACTAGGTTACAGAAGGGTAAGGAGGGAGCAGCATTATTAGTTCAGGTGCCTACTGAGATATGGAGCCAGTTGGGTCTTGTGTCTCCCCACATCACCTTGTCAGTGGCTATGGGACACAAACCAAAGGAGTTAGGGTTTCTAGCCTGCCGACCGTAGGAACAGGCAGACCCGAGCCTCCTCGGAACTCCCCAGATGTTATCAGATGGAATTTTGACTTATTACCTTAGCCCTTTTTCGGTAACAGGCTGTGTCCATCGTCACCAGTCTCACCACCTCGTCTCGGATGAGCCAGCCCCTGACTTATGGGCCGCATCAAAGGTTGAGGTAGGTCTAACCTCTGTGACCCCAGTGCAAATTCGGGTGAAACAGTGGGTACAGCTGCCCTCCATTCCACAATACCCCCTTCGGAAGGATGCTGTTGACAGTGTCACTTCCCTGGTGGGCTCTTTTTGCAAACAGGGCATCTTGGTCCCTTGCCAATCACTTTGTAACACCCCTATTCTACCCGTCCCCAAACCTGAACAGAGAGAGTGGCGCCTGGTACAAGATTTACGAACGATAAATGAAATAGTTGAACCTTTACATCCCGTCGTCCCCAACCCCACCACCATTCTTAGTAATGTCCCTGTGGACTCAAGTATTTTCACTATCATTGACCAGCAGCATGCGTTTTTTTTGCAATTCCCTTGTCCCCTGAATCCCAGTATTTGTTTGCCTTTACTTTCCAAGGCCAGCAATACACTTGGACATGCCTTCCACAAGGATTTGTCCACTCCCCAACCATTTTCTCTCAAATCCTACATAACCAACTTAAGGACTTGCAGCTGCTGGGTGGGGGGGTCATCCATTGTCCAATACATAGACCACCTGTTGCTAGCCAGCCCTTCTGAACCCGCCAATAGACAAGAAAATAACAGGCTCCTTAATGCCCTCCACTCCTGGA
The DNA here is from genome assembly GCF_030144855.1 of Hypanus sabinus. Lineage (NCBI taxonomy): Eukaryota > Metazoa > Chordata > Chondrichthyes > Myliobatiformes > Dasyatidae > Hypanus > Hypanus sabinus. The sequence continues at coordinate 120,874,736 of NC_082707.1, forward strand.
GTAAAACTCATAAGGTAAAATGTGCTCAACGTAAGGTGAAATTCCTGGGCACCCTATTGAGTGCATATGAGAGACAAGCTCACCCCTGAATGAGTAACACCCCACGACCAAACACACCGAAGAGTATGAGGGTCTTCTTGGGCCTAGTGAACTTCTGCAGACAGTGGTTACCCAACATTGCCCTCCTAACTAAACACCTCTCACCCCTGGCGTCCAGCCAGATGGTGGGACCTTTCAAATTCACACAAGAACAAAGGGATGCTTTTAAACAGGCATTGGCCAGTGTTCCGGCCCTGGGACGTCCCCTCTATGACCGCCTCTTCCAGTTATTTGTTACTGTCCTGGAAGACTGCACTACAGCAGTCCTTACTCCGACCCATGGAGATAGGAAAAGATGGGTGGCATATTTCTTCACCCGCTTAGACCCAGTGGCAAGGGGTCTCCCACCATGTTCACAGATGCTCCCAGCCATTTACTCTCTCGTAACAGCAGCCTCCAACATAACTGTGCAGCAGCCTACAGTTGTTTATTCCTCACACACTGTAACTGCGCTTTTGACCTCCCAACAAACCTCACCCAGGATAGATTGAACGGATATGAGGTAGCACTCCTTAATAATCCACATATCACCTTTGCCCACTGTACTACCATCAACCCCGCCATTTTTCTAGAAAGCCCACCCGAGGATCTCACCGAGCCACCCCATGGCTGTTTAAAGCAGAACCACTTTCTGACTACCCCCCCCCCACCCCGATCGCTCAGATAAGGCTTTCCTTTTTAATTTAATCCTTTATGTCGACGGTAGTTCCTCTGTCTCTGAGTGTGGCAGTCGCTTCAGCGGCTATGCAGTTGTAAATGACTCAGCTGTGCTCGAGTCTGCATCCTTGCAGCCCCCTGTATCAGCCCAAAAAGTGGAACTCTTTGGCCTAACCAGAGCTTGTATTTTGAATAAAGTGGCTAACAACTTTACAGACTCCTGCTATGCATTTGGAGTCGCCCATGACTTCAGCCTCATGACTTCATTTCTCACTTCCACAGGAACTCCTATTCAGAATGCTTTGTATATACAGAACCTCCTCAGGGCCATCCTCCTCCCAAAACAATTGGCAGCACACCTCTCCGATTCCCTCCCAAGGCACAATATGTTTCCCACACCAAGGCTACTGTCACCTGCTCAGCTTATCGTATGGGCAAGCATTTGTGCATTTATACTCTTTTTATCAAGCTCATAGCTGCTATGACCTTTAAAAAAAATAGCCAGGGTCACAAGCGGCCTGCGAGAAGCTGACTTCTTAATATTACACAGGGACCTGTCAGGTTGGTAGGAAGATGGATGCTGTTAAATGTAGAGAGATCCTGGATTGCACTGCTTGATCAATTTTATCAGGAGGAATGGGCAAATCTTGCTCCATCATGTTGTGCAAAACAATTAGAGACTCATCCAAAAAGACTACTGGCTCTAATAGCCACAAGAGGTGGTTCAACTAAGTATTGGGAAAAGGGGGATGAATACTTTTAAACTGCTAACATTATAGTTCTTGAATTTTTAGTTTTTCATGCTTTATAATTTTGGGGCTCTTCTAAGAAAAATGCTCTGTGAAACTTTTCAAAATCCCTGGTTGTAATACTCATCTATGTGAACAAAAAGTTGGGGGCTGAATACTTTTTCAGGGCACTGTGCAAGCCAACAAATACATATGTGTTTATTGACTAAATGTCAAAAGGACCTCCTCAGCTCGCATAGATAGAAAATTCTTAATATTCTCCATCCTCTTGGTGGAAAAATTCCTTTTCATCTGTCTTGAATGGCAAACTGCTTATGCTGGTACCTTGACACTTGTTTCTAGATATTCTAGTCAGGACAAACATCATCTATGGATTTACCCTATCAGACTTCTAATCATTTTGCTTATTTCAATGAGATCATCTCTCATTCTGCTAAATTTGAAGCAATATGACCCCAGTCCGACAAAGCTGCCATTTCAGGAATCAAACTAACAATGCTGCACTTTGTCTATTATAGGCCTACATGCAATATTTCAGAAGTCATCTTACTGGAACCCTGTACAACAGCAAGGCACTTGGTACTCAAATTGTCTTGCAATAAAAGCCCATTTGCCTCTTAAATGCTTGCTGACTCTCCATCTCAGCCTTCAATGACTTGTATACTAAGAATAAACAGGTCCTTTGGGACATGAAAAGCCTTCAATCTCAAACAATTAAAAAAAATACTTTGGGTAGAAATAAAACAAAGAAAGTGCATGACCTCACATTTTTCTAATTGTATTCCATCCGATTTCTGTGCTTATTTACTTAACAAAAGTACAGAGCCTCTGACAACTTTTTTGTGATGAACAGTTTGAGAAACTGACAGCTAGACTCTGAAGAGATTGCTAAATACAACAATCAACTGCAAGTTCTTGCATCCATTCATCAAAAGGTACATATTTTTATTTCCATGCAGTCAAATTGGTCACAAATTTGCCTTTGGCTTTCAATTGAAAAATCTCAAAACATATCCTTCACTACAGAGCAGCTCCTAAAACTGTGACCTCTACCAGACGAGGCCAAATGTAACACCTCTATGATCCAAATGGAAAGTTGAGCAATATTGGCTTAGAAATATAGCACATTATTTCACTGATGCTGGGTATAAACCATAGAACAAAGAACAGTACAGGCCCTTCGGCCCACAATGTTGTGCCAACCCTCAAACCCTGCCTTCCATATAACCCCCCCCACCCTAAGTTCCTCCATATACCTGTCTAGTAGTCTCTTAAACTTCACTAGTGTATCTGCCTCCACCATTGACTCAGGCAGTGCATTCCACGCACCAACCACCCTGAGTGAAAAACCTTCCTCTAATATCCCCCTTGAACTTCCCTCTCCTTACCTTAAAGCCATGTCCTCTTGTACAGAGCAGTGGTGCCCTGGGGAAGAGGCGCTGGCTGTCCACTCTGTCTATTCCTCTTAGTATCTTGTACACCTCTATCATGTCTCCTCTCATCCTCCTTCTCATGAAGCACCCTAAACAATAGCACAGTAGAACCTTTACCAGAAGGCTGCCACACTTTACCATTATGTTCAAGCGAGGGTAAAGAGTGGCAATATTCTTATCCTGTAAATCAGTGGTGTACAACTTCCATGAAAAGAGAAAGGTTAGCAATCCTTATCACCCGAGGTAGAATTATGCAAAAAGTAATAGTTCTGAATGACCTCACGTCTGTTCAGCAACACCATCAATTTCAATGCAGAGGGGATTACAAAAGGAATTCAACAGCTATGGGCTTTAAATTAAATGATGGAGGCTGGGTTCAACAGCCTGGATGACTCATGGATAAATTAAAAGGGAAGGAGTACAGGAGAGGTCACTGAAATCTCCAGAGTAAAATGGGAAATTTAGAAATTTATTAATAATTTAATTTCAGTAACATGGAGGCAAAATTGAAAAGAAAGGTGGTGAATACAGGATTGAAGACGTTATATTTGAATGCACACTGTCTGCGAAGTAAGGCAGATAATCTTGTACTGCAGTTAGAAATTGACAGATATGATGCTGTGGGCGTCACTGAATCGTGGCCGAAAGGGAATCATAGCTGGGAGCTTAACATCAAAGGATACACATTGTATTGAAAGGACAGGCAGTTGGGTAGAGGGGGTAGGGGGTGGCTCTGTTGGCTAAATAAAATGAAATCAATTCCTTAGGAAGTGACATAGGCTCAGAAGACAAAATTCTTGAGGATAGAGTTAACAAACTGCAAGGGTAAAATTACACTGATGTGAGTTATTACAGACTTTTGAATAGTAGACAGGATGTGGGGTACAAATTACAATGGGAGATTTTTAAAAAGGCATGTAAATAGGGCATTCTCATGAGGGATTTCACATTATGAACAATATTTGATTAGAGAGCTTAAGGTAAAGGAACCCTTAGGAGGCAGTAATCATATATGATGAATTAATATTTGAAAGAGAGAAGCAAAATTCAGGTGCATTGGTATTGCAGTGGGGTAGAGGGAATTACAGACACACAAGAGAAGAACTGGCCAAAGTTGCTTGGAAGAGGACCCTTGCAAGGATAATGGGACAGAAGCAATGGCTGGCATTTCTGGGATTAATTCAGAAAATGCAAGATCAGTTCATCCCAAAGAAGCATTCTAAAAGGGAGGATGAGGCAACCATGGGTGACAAGGGAAGTCAAAGACAGTATAAAAGCAAAAGACGGCATATAATGTGGTATAAAATATTGGGAAGTTAGAGGATTAGGAAGCTTTTAAAAAGCAACAGAATGAACCAAAAAAGCAAAGGAGTGAAAAGAAGAAATATGAAGGTGATATAAAAGAGGATACTAAAATCCCACCCCCCCAGATATATGAAGAATAAAAGAGAGGCGAGAGTGGATATTGGATTGCTGGAAAATTACACCGAAAGATAGTAACGGGGACAAAGAATTGGTGGACAAACTGAATAAATGATTTCCACTACGGAAGACACAATAGTATGCGAGAAATTCGAGAGTGTCAGGGGACAGAAGTGAGTGTAGTTGTTATTACTAAGGAGAACATGCTTGGGAAGCTGAAAGGTCTGAAGGTAGATAAATCATCTGGACCAGATAGACTACACCTCAGGTTTCAAAAAGAAATAGCTGGAGAGACTGTTGAAGCATTAGTAATGATCTTTCAAGAATCACTAGATTCTGGAATGGTTCTTGAAGACTGGAAAACTGCAAATGTTTATGGAAGGGATGCAAAAGGCATGAAATTATAGGCCAATTAGCCTGACTTCAACGCTTGACAAGATGTTATAGAAACTTCGGAGTACTTGGAAGCACATGATAAAATAGGCAGAAGTCAGCATGGTTTTCTTTAAGGAAAATCTTGCCTGACAAATCTATTGAAAATGTACAATGACACAGCAGATAGAATATTGTGTATGGAAGCTTATGATCAAACACCTTGATAGAAGGAATAAAGGCGAAGACTGCCTTCTAAATGGGGAGCAAATTCAGAAAGTGGACAGACAAAGGGACTTGGGAGTGTAAGTCAAAGATTCCCTAGAGCTTAGCTTACAGGTTGAGTCGGTAGTAAGGAAGGCAAATGCAAAGTTAGCATTCATTTCAAGAGGACTAGAATATAAAAGGAAGGATGCAATTTTGAGACTTTATAAGGCATTGGTCAGACTGCATTTGGGGTATTGAGAGCAGTTTTGGGCCCCAAATCTAAGAAAATAGATCTATTCTGCAAAGATATCTATAGTAAAGTCCAAATCGACGGGTAGAACACTGATAGCTTTCCCCATCAAGTCTGGAGTCAGGCAGGGTTGTCCACTCTTCCAACTTACTTGTGTGCTACTTGCTGAATCCATCAAAAAGGACGAGAGTACATGAGGGGTGAAACTGCTTGGCAGTAGAGGCACACAGGCCAAAACCTCCCTGTACGTGGATGATAGCACCATCTTCTGTTGAATCCACCATCAGTTTGCAGAGTGATAACTGTTTGCAACCAATTCTAGTTGGGATTGGAGGTGGCCGGTATCAACCATAGAAAGAGAAAGACCATACTCTTCAACAACTGATTTGCCCAATCACTGTTAGGCCTGACCCTCTGAAAGCACTGGAGAGTGTATTCTAAAGGGTCTGAGGCATGCAACAATAACTGACTAGGATTAGAAAGGTAAAAAAATTGTGATTGTGGAAACTATGTTCTCTGTCAATAACTTGGTTATCAGGTGTGATATCTTTGCATGGCTGCTGTGCTTCACACAGACATGGCCCGTTTGTGATCCTGTCTTGGTAATCACCCAGGACGTCTTCCGTTTATCTCGGGGTTCGTGGTACAGCGAGACTATTGGGTCACAATGCACAAATCCCCAGAAAATGGGGGCAAAAATGTACCTATTGCTGCCCTCATCCTGATGACTACATTTGTGTGGCTGTACCAGATGGTATATGGACTGAAAGTGTACATCACAGGTAGCGGTCAGTGCAGAGCGTACTACAGACACCGCAGGACAGGTGTTTGTTCTCTGTGCAAGTGGTCCTAACCATCTAAAAGAATTCTCCATTGCCAGATCTGACCAACAAACACCAAGACTTGCTTGGCTGGCAGTGAGAAAGGCACTACTAGTCAGAGGCTTTCTGTACAGATGACCTATCACTCCCAATGCATACTGCCCTCAAGATGGTTGCAGTGGGAAAAAGGTAGTCGCACACCTTCTTGTAGATTAAATATTCGCAAAGAGTGTGGACAAGAATGCAAGGTTCTGTGTTTCGGTTCCTTTCCAGCAGTGGCATAAAGAGGATTCTGAACTACGAGCTGTTCTTAGAATCACACAATGAGAGACATTAATTGCCGCTGGAAAGTCAATGACTGGATGAAAGACACACTTAGATCTGCTCAAAATTTGTTGGTCTTCCAGCTATGCAAGAGGTGAGGAAATGCTGAAGAAGGGCACAGTCCAGACTGCAGGAGTACTTACTGAAGGGTACACTGAAGCTGGGTGCAACAAATGTGTGGGGCTGTGTGGGGAAGGACCACAGTCTAGGGTCCTTCTGCAACAACAACTGGAGAGATTGAGTCGGGGAGTGGGGGTGGAGCTTCTCTGACAATGAAAGGAGTATTACCTAGAGCAATGTATCAATGGTGTTCCGTTTGTGTTTGCTTTTTTAAACATTTACTGCTGAATGTAATGACCAAGAATGCCATTTTTGCACTGTTTCTTTCTTTGCATATATTATGAATCATTTTTTGAAACTGAAAAGGTACTTATTCTACAATTTAAAAGGCATGATCAACTGTGTATTTTGGAAAAGACATGCAATATAAATATCAATACAGGTGTCTGCTACCTAACATATATATATATATAAATACAAACTGGGGAAACAAAACGAAGTTGCAATATTAAAGTTGCAATATTGATATTAAAGCTGAGGAGTTATTGGGCCTCTTTCCTCTTAAAATACAAAACTTAAGGATGATCCCTTTGGAGTAACTGAACAAGTGTCCCACAATATCACTGAGAATGCATAATCGCAGTACCAGAGTGTAACTGCAGATTTATCTGAACCATTTAGTGTTGAAATATGTATGGTGTCATTCAGTTTGGATGAAAAGTATTTAATAGAGATGAGATTGCAAACCCTCTCAGTGTTTGGATCTGCTTTTAATTTATAGTGTTAACATTCTGTGCAATGCTCCCCCTTTCACATGGTTGACCTGCGCAACAATAGGATGACAAACCAGCAGAATGAGTACAAAGCTTCATGTTTGGTGCACTGTGGTTAGCTGCAGAGTCAGTGCTAGACAGAACTCTTCTGCTTACAGAGGTACAGTCAAACATTGTAACTTATGCCTGTACTTACTGACACCCCTCCGGGCAAAGGACAGATGATTTCCCACAAGCTCTACACTGGCTTATGCTGCAGCCAAATCACATTTTAACAACAAAGAAATAGGAAGAAGCCACTTAGTCCTTCAAACCAGCTCTGAGGTTTAATTAGGACAAGGCTAATATACAGCTTAGCTACAGTGACTGCCTTTAGTTCCATAACCTTAATAAGAAACTTTCAGTCTCTGTTTTGAGTGCTCAATTGGCCCCCAGCCTCAATCTTCTCGAAGACTAATCCATATTTTCCACTCCTTTTGTATGAAAAAGCTCCCTCTCACACACCACCACTGAATGATGCAATTGCCTGTGATCCTGGTTGGGGTAACTAGTGATGAAGAGAACCCCTTTTCCAACAATGCCCAGAAAGGAACCTCAACTTAACATCTCAGCTGGAAGATAGCACCTCCAAAAATCCAGTTTTTCCTTGAACTGCTCTTCAGCATCAATAAGGATTTAAGGGAACAAGATAACTATTCTCATTTCTCTGATCTATACTAATCCCTTAGACAACAACTGATGACGAAAAGAATAACACATTACGGAAACCTTCTCTGTACAAAGTGTCTGCAGTTCTCACCACTCCTTCCCCCACCAACATTTGCTTCCCACTCTTTAAATGCACTTTAAAATTAATTAGATGCTGTTGTTGAGGGGAAAAAATGAACATGTCCTCTCTTCTACACACTACTAAATGTTATATTAAAGAGCTGAAGTTAACTTGTAGCCTCCATTATTTTGGCTTCACAAAGAGCAAATTATCTCATCTTTAAGAATAGCATCTTCAAAATCTACTCACCACGACATAAACTGGTTTCTCGTAGGGCTCCCCTACAGGCAGCCAGCCATTCGTGGCTCGTCTCCTGCTGATTCTCTGCTGCCTACTTTCTGTATGGCCTGTGCCAGCTTTATTCTGCTGGGCAGGCTGATAAACTGCATTACGGAGACTGGGCTTGGAGCTGTTGGAAGGTTTGGAACTCTGTGGACACTCTCGGGTCAGCTTCAGCATAGATAAGGTGTGGGGCCTAGTGGTTGCTGGTGTGTCCAAACCAGGGCGCTGGATTTGGGGTACAGGCTCAGCAGCAGAAGGAGCAGTAGGCACAGGACAGCCTGAGAGAGAATTTGCTGGTGACACCAGATGACCTGTGACTGGGGTGGTTACACAGAGTGGCTCCAAGGACTTATACTTGTCTATAAAGCAAAAGAGAAAAGGATTAAACACTAACAGATTAATTTCAACATAAAAATAAATGACAACAAACTGATGGTGATGAATTATTCTTATTCTGTTATTCAACTGAAGATGTGAAATACCCACATGCATTATAATTATAATTGAGTGGCACAGATAAGGTATAAAGACTGGAGACAAAGAAGATTGTTGAAATGTGGAGCAAACAAGCTGCTGGATAAACTCAGCCGGTCAGGCAGCATTTGAAGAGGGAAATGGACAGCCAATGTCTATTTCCCTTTAAAAGTGCTGTCTGATCTGGTGAGTTTGTCTAACAGTTCATTTTTTGCTCAATTATAAAGCTGCACTGGTACCTCACAATAAAGCAACATCCATCAAAGACCCCCATCAGCTAGGCCATGCCCTCTTCTCTGTATTACCATCGAGCAGGAAGTATAGAAGCCTTATGTCCCATACCACCAGGTTCAGGAACAGTTATTACCCTACAACCATCGGGCCCCTGAGCTAGTGTGGGCAACTTTATTCACCACTTTTCTGAGCTGATTCCACAATCTACAGATTCACTTTCAAGGATTCTTTCTACAATTCACATTCTTGGTATTTTTTATTTGCACAGTTTGCCTTCTTCCACACATTGGTGTTTGTTAATCCTCATACTTTGATAATAAATTTATTTTGAACTTCTATATAGTACTGCGTAAAAGTCTTACGCACTTATATAGTTCGAGTACCCAGGACTTTTGTATAGTACTGTAATTTTATGTATTGCACTGTACTGCTGCCGCAAAAAATAAAATTAACTTCATGACCTGTGTGAGTGATGATAAACCTGATTCTGATATGGCTCTCTACTGCAGACAGAGTTGGGTGGGGGGGTGCAGGTAGAGGGGAATATTGGTTGGGAAAAGAGGAAGGCAGAGAATAGGGAGTGGGAAGCACCAGAGATCCATTCTGTAATGATCAATAAATCAATTGTTTGGAATCAAATGACCTTGCCAGGTGTCTCAGGGCTGGGTGTGTCTGCACCTGTGCCAATCCCCACACCTGGCACTCTTCCTCCACCACCTCCCAAGGCGTTCCACGCTCACCATTTCCAACATTCTCTGATCTCTACATTTACAGACTGACTCTCCGCTCCATGTGGACAAATATAGTACCGTGCTGAAGTTTTATGCACCCTAGATTATATATGCTCCCAAGACTTTTGTACAGCACGCATGTGTCAGATGTCTTTCCAAAATACATTAATCACTTACAGAGAAGGCAACTGTAAACCTCCTGATGTAATTCGTAATTTTAAGCCTGTTGCAATGCTGTGAAATGCCCTTTGAATTACCATGACATTGTTATATGTCAACTCTAACCACATCATTGTTAAAAGGGGACTTTTGCGACTTCTAATTGTTTTTTTTCCTTCCACAAGGCTAGACAGTGGAATAAAATTAAGGATTGCTTTGAGAGCGCTTTCCAAATTAATGCCCTCTTACAGCAGCGGGCAGCTCTCAGGTCATTCAATTTGGTCATGTAGCGCTGATGTAATTAAAATCCATTTGTGCGCCTATCAGTAGGTGAGGGATTCAGTTTCATGCAGGCCAAAAGACCAGAGGATTATTCCAAATCCTAATAAGCTAACTTCTTCCAAACTTGCAGTTTAACATTACTTTCAGGACCAAGCAGACTTTAGAAGTTCACAACAGTAGGTACAGACAGCAGACAACAATATGACTGATACATGCAGAACCCATTGTGATTAAAACTGGTGCAGAACAGCAACATATGGCAAAACATTTCAAAAAGGGACAAGTGGAATGATCATTTTCTATTATTATTAAACCAAGTTTAATAAGTTTGAATATCCGGATTCAAAGCACTGGAGTTTTGGTGTGTATGTGACAAGGCTTCTCTAGCTTGCTATCAATTTCTTCTTTGGCAGTGACATTTAACACTGCAAATGAGAATCTATGCTTATGCCCTCATTTCCTTCACAGTTAGTTTGTACCTTCAGCTCCAAGTTCTGGATTTCCTTCTCTAAATCCGTGGCTCCTGTGAAGGGCTTGCAGCTTTCTTTTGAAATAAACTTAATACTTCCTCTTTCGACATAAGAACTTTTTATTCTGTTACTCTTTGTCCTGTGAGTCCTAATGGCCAGGAATTTGATCACCTCACTGGTCATCTATCCAGCTTCACTAGCAATGATACAGGGAATAATCTTGGGACGCCAGACTGTGGGGTGTTGTTCAGTGTTTCTGATTTATTGAGATACAGCATGGAAAAGGCCCTTCCAGCCGTTCAAACCATGCTGCCCAGCAATCCTTTGATTTAACCCTGGACTTATCATGGGATGATTTACACTGACTAATTAACCTACCAACCAGTCTGTCTTTGAACTGTGGAAGGAAACACACAGGATCACTGGTAGAATGTACAAACTTCTACAGGCAGCAGCGGGAATTGAATCCGGGTTGCCTCTACTGTAAAGGGTTGTGCTAACCACTATGTTTCCTCTCTGCTTATAACACTGGTTCCAATACGAGTTCCAGTTGTTCCACTCACTGTCACAAAATATCCCACCTTAGAGGGTGCGACATAAAACCTACAGCACCTTCTTTCTTTTGTTTCAAACACAGAGCGCGCAGCAGGAGCGAGTTGCCTCCAATACTGTTTGCAAGATTGAAATGGATGGAAGGAATTTAATGATGTATTCAGTGTCGTGCATCACAAGAATATTGAAGAAACTGGAATGAACTTTTTTCTCCCCCCAACTATCATCTGAGCCCAGAAGCAAACTCACTGAACAGTCCAGCTTGCACTAGCAGAAAGGAAGCAACAGTGTGGTCAATAGTTGTCTGCTTGGCTCCTAGGATCCTTGCAATACCAGCAAAGATTTGGGAAGACCGTCTGTACATTCCCTTCCACTGCCTCAGGATGTCCCAGAGAGCATCATTAGGTGACTGCTCTAAAAATACACTGTCACCACTGAAAACTGATCAGTTTATGTTATAGGTATCTCACTTCAAAGATAAAATATGGGCCAGGATTCAAGTTCCTCACTCTTCTTTGAAATATTGCCATTTAATTGAATTTGCTCTTTCGGTACCAATGCTTTGATTTAATGCCTCAGCCTTCCAGCTGCTATTTCCCAGAGTGCAATGAATCCATAGGCAATAGGAGTGCCAGCATACTTAAAACATCCTGAAATACCTGAAGCAGAATTTGGATCCTTTGCATTCGGGCTCAGATACAACAGTGCTGCTGACAGTGTGCCATAGCTGCTACACCCAAGGCAGATCCTCCAAAATCTGTTCAAAGCAGATTTTGGAAGTTTGGTCGACAATCCAGCAAGTGGCACATAAGCAGATTGGTTCAGATCATTAATTCTCCAAGCATTAAATTTGCAATTGACGAATGGAGAAGGAATGTTTCCAGTTCCTGCCATAAACCAGTGCCATTCTAAGAAGTTTCACATCACCCATTCCCAATCCCATGAAAGAGTCAAGAGCTCTCTCCCAGCAAATTAACAATATTACCATAGCCAAAAGGTATTCCCAAATAGATAATAGTAACACATTCACTGATTGATGGGATCCAATTGGTCATTGTAAATTGTCCTATGATTAGGCTAAGGTTAAATTGGTGGGCTGCTGGGCAGTACAGCTTAGTGGGCCGAGAGGGCCTATTTTGCATTGTATCTCTAAATAAATAAATCAGGCCAGAACTGCTACAGACAGTATATTAATGCATTTGAACAGTTGGTAAGTAATTGCCACCCTACTGAAAAATTGTCACTGACATTAACCTACCTTTTTTTTTACAAGGACTAGTTCAGTATTCAGCAATTAAATTATCTGAATAAATTTTTAAATTTTAATCAAAATCTGGAACACTTAAAAACCATGAAAAGAGTTGGGGATAGTGGACAGCTCTTTCAAAAGAACCATCACAGGCTAAATTACTTTAGTTTGTGCAGCAAGATTCAGCCTTTGGCTCCCCATTTGCAATTAGAGAACTCTGAATTACATCACTACCGTTTTTGATGCTCATTACTCTCTCACTTTTTGGTGCATCTCCAACATCTTTCTCATCTCTACTCCCTTCAGGCTAAATAATGCAGAACTGAACAGAAATGGTAGACTACATATACTTCATCACATCTCCTTGCAGTACATTACCAAAATCCTCTTGGTTTGCCAAGATATGCCCCGATTTTCCATCCTTTCCCCTCCAACTGCAAACCATCAGCTTAAAACTTCCTTTTTCTTCTTTCCTTCACAAGATCAGGGAGTGTGTAGACATTGGCACAATGTGACTATCTGCATCTTAGACTTCCACCCCTTCCTCAGAACTAATGAGACAAATTTCAAAGTCTTTGCCCTGGCTAGGCGAAACATTGCATCTTTGTCTAACTGCATCCTGTCTCTGCTCTTTCTTGTCAAGCTGGGCTCATCTACTATACCAACTGCATGTTCTTACACCTCTATTCCCAATGAAATGCTGGCCACCTAATTATTCTGTTCTGTTTTCCCAAACGCACCACGCACATTAGCTTCCCAAGTACAATACCTCTTTCTTAAAATCATCTGTTATCACCACTCTATCCAAAAAAAGAATGCTTTACATCTGATATGACATTCAACCAATCTATCCCCAACATCTCTTTACTTTCCAACAAAAATTCCCAAATCCATCTTTCCTAAAACTCCTTAGATGAATCTGTTCAGTTAGGCACTTGCCTCAGCTCAATATCAAAACAGATCACAGGGATACCCTGGCAACTAAATTTTTCCTTCTCACCGTTCTTTGGGCCCTTGGCTGAGGTGCTCTAAATTTATAGCATCTGCAATCTCTTGTGCTATTATTAAATGCTTGGTGAAGTATAGATTTTAAGAAAACCTGTGACATGATCATCTATCAGCCATGTGGGTGTTTCTTGGCAAAAAAAGGGCTGCAGAGATTGGAGGGACACAGATTATAGGATTGGATCTTGTATTTGATAAGGTGAAAGTAATGAAACCAATGTAGGTAATTAAGAGTACAGTTGGATGATATAGATGTGCTTGCAGGATTGAATGGGGCAGCACAGTAGTATAGTGGTTAGCGGAAACCCTTTGCAGCACCAGTGATCACCAGTTGGGTTTTGACTCCTGTGACTGTAAGGAGTTTGTACGTTCTTCCCATGACCATGTGGGTTTCTTCCAGGCGTTTCAGTTTCCAATGCTCAGGCCAGGGTTGGAAACATGGTGACACTTGCAGACTTCCCCCTAGCACAATCCTCACTGACTTGATGTGACGCAAATGATAAATTTCACTGTTTTGATTGTACATATGACATATAATGCTATCTTTTTCTTTTCACTGACATGAACAACTATGCATCCCCAGCAACATCCACATTGGAAAAACCATACCTGCCTGACTCCATTGCAACTATCTAGTCAGAGCCAGAGAATCTCCTGCATTGGTTTCTCTTCATAGTCTCAAGACCGTACCTCTGTTATACCAGAGGAGGTCTAAATGCTATGTGATACAACAATGCAAAAGCATCATACACAGTACTGTGCAAAAGTCTTAGGTACCCTAGCTATAAATATTTGCCCAAGACTTTTGCACAGTACTGGAGTAATTTTATGTACTACACTGAACTGCTGCCCCAAAAACAAATGTGAGTGATGACAAACCGGATTCTGATATGTGTCTCTATTGTGGACTGAGAGCAGGAGGGAGGCAGGGAGAGGAGAATCACAGTTGGAAAAAGGAGAATGGAGAGGAGAGGGAGCGGGAAGCACCAGAAAAGACATTCAGTAATGATCTATAAACCAATCATTTGGAATTTAATGATTTTGTGTCTTAGAGCTGGGTGTATCTGCACCCACACCAGACTCATTCCCATCCCTGACAAACCTTCTCTGCTACCTCCCCATACCCTTCCCACAGACTCGCCATTCCCAACATCCCTTGCTCCCACCAAATTTACAAACTTGCTGTCTGCTCCACATTGAAAATATAGTACTATGCAAAAGTTTTAAACACCCCAACCAAATCACAGGACAATTTATAATGAACAATTAACCTACCAATTGGTACATCTTTAGGAGGAAACTGGAGCAACTGGAGGAAATCCCCATGGTCATGGGGAGAATATACAAACTCCTCACGGACAGCAGCGGGAAATGAACTGGGGTCACTGGTACTGTAAAGTGTTATGTTAACCACTACACTATCGTACCACCCTCATTATAAGGAAAAGATCATTACATTTTACAGCTGTTATGGTCAGGCTAACCCATACAACTGCAAAAGAGGTCACTAGAAGTTTGTCAGTTTTATGGGAGGACATAAAAAGAACAGAGTTTTTTAAAGAGGGAAATCCAAAATTACGAGTCTAGGAAGCAGAATTATTGCAAGGATTAAGAAGGTAGTAAAGGGGGATGTCATGAAAGTCTTGAACATAAGGGCTAGAATTTCAAGTTCAGCCATCATTGGAAAGGTAACCAAGTGTAGTTCCAATGAGTGAATAAAATCCAGTTCAACATTGTTAAATCACGTAGAGTGTGAGGCTGTGGCCAAGGATGGTGTAGAGAAGTCAGTCTTCATCTTGGCTGGATGCAAGACCAAAATGCATCAGAGAAATAGGTCACATGTGAGAGTCAAAACTCAAAAGGGACTGGCCACTCACACCAAAATCACTCACTGCACAAAAGCTTCCTCCCAGCTTGTTACCTTATAGTGAATATTATTTCTCTCCTTAACATGATTACTGCAGAAGTCCTTCAGCCCATCTACATAACATCTCAACTCCTTTATGTACCACAAATCGCTCTCAGAGAAATGCAAATATTCCTGGATTCATTAACTGACTACCTTGAACATTTATACCTCAAAATTACTGCACCAAAACAGCAAAATTCAGAGAAAAATTGAAACTTCTTTTCAAAGATTTCAGATTCATCCAATGGAAACCTACCATCTCAGTCCATGATGATATCTTAAAAGCTCTACTCATGGTGATTTCTTACCTGTTTTCTGTCCTAGTTTGTGTAGAGAGTTTGTTTGGCTTGAGTTTAAAGTCCTCCCGACTATGTCCGTACTCAGTGATGGATGAAGCATTCGGCAAAGATCATAGCCAGTGACATCCACACACTGTACAGAGGCTGTATCTCCCACAAA
Source organism: Hypanus sabinus (assembly GCF_030144855.1). NCBI lineage: Eukaryota > Metazoa > Chordata > Chondrichthyes > Myliobatiformes > Dasyatidae > Hypanus > Hypanus sabinus. The sequence goes on from NC_082707.1 coordinate 120,890,478, forward strand.
GCAAAGGGAGTTCCTGCATGGAGCACATGAGAAAGGGATACCTGAGGGTACAGTGCTCTGTGACACGAGTAGGGTCCCTTCGTCATCAGGTAAGGTACAACAGGAGAAACTGGCTGAACACATGGAGCAGCTGTGTGGAGAGTTGCATCCAATGGGCAATAGGTCATTTCTATCATACTGTAAGTAGAGGTCATCCACTGAGGAAGCAAGACAGACATCAGGAGGCAGCAGGTCATAGTGGTCTGAAGCAGACACAAAATTATCCAGCAGAGTCAACTTCGAGTGCGACTGGAACGGCTGTGTAAAGTCAGCACTTGAAGGCATGCTCCCCTCCATAGCCTGACACTTAGGCTGAACCATGGCTTGATCTCCAACAAGCATTGAGAATTGATGTAAATATTGCTTGGCCTTGTCTGCATATTGGCAGGGAAGGTCTGCAGTACGGGACAAGCCACCCGAAAAGGCAGATTCCTTCCTTGGCGGCCTTTCGCAGTCCACAGTGCTGGCAACTGGTGATGGTCCAGCAGCGATGCTGCTCCTTGGGTCCTTCCTCTTGGCTTGCATGCACTGCTGCCCAGCCAGTGAGTGTGAGCAGGGCACCCTCCTTCCGGGCTTGCCCTCCCCATCGGCCCGGCTGCGGCGGGTGGCAGAATTGTCCTTGGCATTGCTCAACTTGAGAAATGCAGCAGCATTGAGGCTGGCCATGCGCTTTTTGGCTGGCGATTCAGCTGATACATTTGGGCAGCTGCCACTGGCCAGAGCAGTGCCGTTCTCAGCCTTGGCGAAGACCTCGCCATCTGACGAGCTGCCCAGGCTTCCCACCCGCCGTTTGGCCGGATGCCCAGCCTTGCCCTCTGTATACTCCGTGCTACAGCTGGTGCTCCTCCGGCATCGACGGCTGGATGATGGGAAGTCCTCGCGTTCCAGCAGCAGGTTGTTGACCGCCTCTGCATTCAAGCTGGCCAGCCTTCGAGGGCGTGGCTCAGCAGCACGTGGCACCACAGCTGCTGTCCGGTCGTTCTCCTTGCCAGTGTCCTCAGTTCTCTCTTCCTTAGGCCCTTCTGCTCGTAGTCTGTCAAGGCTGCCTTGGTAATCCCAGTGTTCTGTGATGGCCTGCGTAGGACTCGCTCCGTCAACCGACATCCCTTCCAGATCCTTGGCAATTTCCAGGGAAGAGATATCGCCTGACTGACAATGAATGCGTTTCCGGAGCGGATACGTTTTGCGGTACTTAGGAAGATACTCCTGTTTGCTCTCACCATCAGCAGCCCTATCTTTATATTCTCTGCTGCTTCTGACTCCATTGTGCCCCAGCATCATCTTTCCCATGGCTGTGCTGCTTAAGCTGCTCACGTTACAATCAGTGCAGTTCATGTCATACGACATCAAGAGGCAGGACATTTCATAATTAGACCTGTGAAATGCAGAACAGAGACTTAAGTATGTCAAAAGCAAACCAACGCACCGAGACACCATGCTCATGTATCAGCACCAGAAAGAATCTTAACAGTTTTAAATCAGTCCTACCAGACAGCAATACCCACCCCTCATCAAGGCTGCACAGTGCTCTAGTCTACTTAAGTAAATAAACTCTGCTTCTGCTTAGTGGAAAGTGCCTTGACTTAGGTAAACTTGGGTGAGGGGCTGCTGAAAGGAAATGGACTACTGGAAACTCTGTTAAAAAGGGGGCCATCAGAGACATTATTTTAGGGTGGGGGAATGTGCAATATAAAAATAGGGCATATTAAAAAAAATCACAAGGGTGCAAGTTACTCACACAGACCAGCAATTCAGAGAAATTACTTTACATCACACTCACTATTCTTCCTAAAACATAGCAGTCAGTGAATGGCATATATGAAACCTTGCTGAAGTGAAGCTTGGCTCCAAAATTATCTGGATTTCCTGCAAAGTGATTTCAGCTTAAATTGTGATAAGATGAGACAAGTCACATGTGCTTTGCAGACTTGCCTGAAGGACTACGTTCACCCTTGGTTGTCAAAATGTGCAAGGCTCAGAGTGTTAGAGAGGGCCATGGATCTTTAAGCCAAAGCTTCACAAAGCTGTTTGGAGTAGGTCACTATAAAATAAGCTCTCATCTGATTTCAGTAACATGTGTCACTCGAAACTGGGAGTTAGGAACAATAACAAATTGGTACTTAATTGAAATATTTCTACACCCCTCCCAGATCTCTAACTTCAAAGTTAATTGCTTTCACCAGTGTTATAATTCAATTCTATAGCATGAGCATTATTGAGATTGCCTGTTATTTATGGCCCATCTTCACAGCTTCATATGACTGAATGGTTTCCTTGGCAACTTAGTGACAGTTAAGAGTCAGCAAAGCCACGATCCTTGTGAGGCCAGATCAGGATGCTTCTTTTAGGCAGACAGGATTTTACAAAAAAAATCTAAGACATATACACATTTACTAATGGCAGCCCTTTGAATTTCCTTAAACAACTGAAGCCATGGTAGGAATACAACCCACCATCTCTGGAACCACAGTACCAAACTTATTGATATACAACGTAGTTAATACTGTTGTACAAACTGAAAAATGAAGTTTATGAATGGACACAAGATATCTCAGATCCTGTAGTGATTGCTCTCTATGTGACTCCTTTGTCCACTGATCTCCCTCCTGGCAATGATCCCTACAATCGTGACAAATGCTATACCTGACCTATACAACCTCCTTCACCACCATTCAGGGTCCCAAACAGTTCTTCCAGGTGCAGCAACATTTCACTTGTGAGGCTTTCAGGGTCACCGACTGTGCTCCCAGAACAGCCTCCTCTACATTGGTCAGACCCGCGGTAGATAGGGGGACCACTTCATCACACATTTTGGCTCATTCAACTGCAAAAATGGGATCTCCTGGAGGATCCCCATTTCAAATTGACTTCACATTCCATTTTGACACATCCATCAACAGTCTCCTTTACTGCCAGAATAAGGCCAAACTCAGATTAGAGGAACAACACCTCATATTTCATCTTCCAACCTGATGGCATAAACATTAATTTCTCCAACTTCTGGTAATTTCTATTCTCTTCTCTCTTTTATCATTCCCTATTCTGATTACCCTCTTCACCCCTTCTCTTCTACTCACTTGCCCATTATTTCCTTCAGGTTTCCCTCCTCCTTCCCCTTCTTCCATGGTCTACCCTCTTCTCCTATCAGATTCCTTCTTCAGTCCTTTACTTTTTCTGCTTATCCCCTCCTAGCTTCTTACTTCATTCCCCCCCCCCCCAACACACTCACTTTTGCCTCACCTATCACCTGCTAGTACTTCTTTCATTCCTCCTACATCCTTTTTCTGGCTTCTGCCCTATTTCTTTTCAGTCCTGATGGAAGTCTCAGCCCAAAATGCTGACTGCTTACTCCCCGCCACAGATGCTGCCTGACTCGCTGAGTTCCTCCAGAATTCTGTGTATTGCACAAGAGATATCATGTCTCACTCAATATTAGCAATAACTTCAAATAAACCACCTTAAACACTTTGAGGGGGATGTAATAGTGGGGCACAGACAAGGAACAATCAAGGAGGTAGATAAAGATAAAGGAGAAAGAAAAATACAATCCAATGGATTAATAACTGGGAAGGTTTCGTTAACCAGATTTACTCATTGAAAACAGACCACACACCTCTGAACAACAATCAGTGAAGGCAAGCAGGAGACACACAGAATTTACTTTAAATCATGAGCTGAACTGATTGCTGGTAGTCCCCACAGAATTGGTGATATCTGATGTAATAGATGCTTGCCTGGGGCTGGGGCTTCAAATGAATGCTGGGTAGACATCATTAAAGATCACCAACTCACCAAAACCATTAAGGGGGGAAAAAAATGGACTATTTTTATAAAGTGCAAAGTTTTAAATATTCCTTACAAAGAGGAAGTAAGCTGTATCAATACTATAAACTAGCAGCAAATCCCCTTAATTGACAGTGTGAATAACTAGGGAACACGTCTAATTTATGGCATATTCTTTAGCTGAGCAGTTTACATAACTGCTTCCCAAACAACATGAAAAACAACATGAAACTTGTTAGGCGTGACCTAATTTAGGGTGTTTTTATATGATTAAAGGATTTGGTAAAATGGATGGAGAGAAATTGTAATTCCCTCATGGAGGAGGGGGTGGGGAGAGCCCAGAAACAAGACAAATAATACAAGTTAAAGGAATGTTTCTCAGTGGATACTCAAGACACACTTTGCGCACAGAAGGGTATAGGTGGGGGGTTATTTTACAGAAAAATATTCAAAATTGATCAAAACAATTATTTTATTAGAGCTATAGAACCAAGGCAGGCAGGTGAAGTTAAAATACAAATCACTCATACGAAAACTGAATGAATGGGGAACAGACTCTGGGGCAGAGTAAACCAGTATCTTTCATTATGTGCCTCAAATTTTTCTTTATTATTAATCTGTTGCCCCAAATCACTGGTTCAGAAACCTAACCACTACACCACTGATCCCACAAAGTACAGCCACAGTGAGCTGAACAGTGGTCTCTCCTCCTACCCTGTCCCCATCCCTATCTCATCCAAAAGGGATAGTTAACTATAAATGCTATCTGGAAACTGCACATCACAAGTTTTGTGCATGTCTGTGTGTGTGCGTGAGTGCAAGTGTCTGTATATGTATACATAGATAACACTTGGAGTTGAAATGCTCTCAACGAGTTTGTAATAGACAGAAAATGAACAATGATGACAACCACATGGTCAAAGCTTCAAAAAAGGCTTCCAAAGCCACATGCCTGTGATTTTTTTTGCGCTACCTTACACAATTTATGTTAGCACTGATTTTCTACCAAACACAATCATTAAAGCCACCTTGCCAACTACAACCCAAGTGTTTTAAAACAAACACTGCACTCCTGAATTATAAAACTGAGCAGTATAGAAGACCATCCACTCCCCTTTGCTATCCAATTCCTGGCCTTGACTCCCAGTTATTTTAGAATCAAATGCAAATCCTTTTGAAAATTTCTATTTAACCCATTTACATCACATTCTTTCAGGCAGTCTTTCCCAGATCACATCAGCTTGCTTTATGAAACTACACTTTTTAACTACTCAGAATATGTTTTGCCAATGAGCATAACTCAATACTTACTCGGTTTTTAAGCCACAACATTTATCTTCCATGAGCTATCATCTCAAGATCCCTCATTCTTCAACATCAAGCAGTTAAACTTGAGAGAACAATCATTGCTTTTGTTAAAAAAAAGTTTTGCCAAATAACAACTCATTTATTAATCAGTTAAGTTTCCCCTGCATCTTTTCAAAAGTATTGACATTCTTCCAGCAGTAAGGTACCCAAAATTAGACAGAAGATTTCAGCTATCTAACCAGCATGTGTAGAGAAACAGACAGCGCTGCCTGACCCTCTTTTAATGCTTCAGATTCCAGCATCAGCAGTCTCTCGCGTCTCTAAGCTTCATTTGAAATTGGAGGTAGTTTAGAACAAACTGTGCAAGGACACATTCAAATCACAGCAAGATCTTGCTTTGATTAGTGCATAGTTGCACATAATTAAAAATTTTTTGAGGGTACTTTGGAGCATGAAAGTGACACCAAGAAACATTGGTACTCTCCAACTGCCATAACAAGGTTAGTAAAATAGTCCCTGGAGTGGTTTCTTTTGAAAAACAATATTGGTTCAGGATTTAATATCTGCCCAAGTAATACTGAGTCTTTTTGCATGCATTTATTGGGAAAATATGGAACATACAACTATGCATAGAAAAGTGAGTAATATTTCTCTGTAACTTACATACTCTCTTATTTGGAATTGGCTCCAGAGTATTGACCTTGTCAAGCTGACACTCCAGTTATAAGTGTATTCTTTAACAGCAAGATGTTAAAGCTCTGCCCAGTGGCCAGTGCATAACTGCTGGAATTACAGTGTGGATTTTATCCTATAGACACACAGCAGACAGGATTTTCACCTCTGAACAACTCCAGGAGATGTAACATGCCTATTTTGACATTTACCAAATCTTTAACTTTGGCAACCCAAAAGGACTGAAAAGTACCCTCAAATTCTGCTGCTTGCAGAAATTCATTCATTTACTTAATGATAACATTGTATCCATTAACCTAACTAATCTGATCCACAGAGATCATCTTGGTGCAGTCATGCAAGATTCAATCTTTCTTTCTGCAATGTTACACCTCAACAAGATTTCCAATAGAGCAGAGCAAATAAGATGTTGAACCCATGTAGTCTCCATTCTAGAACCATGGTTACCTCACACTTGGTAGCAACAGCAGCAAATGATACCCACATTTGGGTGCTCCAAGTTAACTTTGACTCATTCATTAAACATAAAAAGGATAACAGCCCTTACACTCAAAAATCAACGATCTACAACCAATCTGCACCACCATCATTGTACAATACCACCTTCAAGTTCATGGTGAGACCCTGAAAAACATGGTCCACTTCTCATATCCACCACTTTTCAAGACATCCGTGGATGAAACACACCATCACCTTTATGTACATCAACATAGTCTTTGGCTGACCAAGCATATTCCAAGATATAGGACTCAAATCTCATATCAAACTTCTCTATCAGGCAGCAATGACCTTGCTCTCCTCAATACTTCCAGATGTTGGACTAACCACAGAAGGGATCCTAAAGTGCTGGAAGAATTCCAGTAACCCCACTGCTGTTTGTAAGGAGTTTGTACATTTTCCCTATCATGCGTGGGTTTCGTCTGGATGTCCCGGTTTCCTCCCAAAGTCCAAAGATGTACCAGTTGATAAGTTAAATGATTGTTATAAATTGTTCCTTGATTAGGGTTAAATTTGGGGTTGCTGGGTGGTGCAGCACCAAGGGCCGGAAGGGCCTATTCCATGCTGTATCTCAAAAAATAAAGAAAACCTGCCTCTATAAACTTAAACAAACTACTTGAGGCAGAAGTCAATCAAGGTTGGCGTCTTCCCCCAGTTTATTGAGCAAGCTATGTCATTCAGATGGACAGAGAACACCACACTCCTGAAGCAGTCTTTCTATTCTATTCAAATGTGTCATGGAAAGATTACTCAATGAACAGAAGATTCAAGAATGTTTTCAAAATGTCCTTGAAAGTACAACACTCTACTGACTCCTGGGAATTGGAAGCACATGGAACACCACTGTAAACAGTGGAAGGAATCACCATCCTATAAAATACCCATCTGACTGCACATGAAGCATATCCTCTACGTTTTGAGGTAGAGCTGGTGGATCCAACACAAATCTCAGCAGTTGCCTCATATCCCCATATGAATTACAGCTAATGAAGAACTTGTTTAAATGAAAGGAATGTGCTTATTTGTGACAAGGAATGGCTTCTCCAGGTATTGCATATATTGTGTTGTGAGAAGTATTGATCAGGACACTGAGTATTTGTCCTGACCCCTTTGAAATGTGCTGTGAAGTCTTTTGTGAGTGTGGAAAGAGGATGAAATGTTTAGTTTGACATCTCCTCAGAAACATGGCTTCTCCAACAGCAGCCCCCCCCCCCACCTTAATCTGCTCTGAATGTACACTTTAACTCCAGCTCAAGTGCAATGAACACCCATAAACTTTCAACAGAAATAAGAGTGCTACTCACTTTTCAATATTTATCAGAGCAGCCCATTTTTAATGTTCTTTACTGATTGAGATGCCTGCAGGAAGTGCTGCCAAGTAGCCTACAACAATGATTAAAATAAAAAGCTCTCTGCCAAACAAATTTTTAAAAAATATATTAGACAAGAGTAAATACTTCCAGTCTAAATACTTGTATTTCATTAGTTTTCTGGAGCACACTGCACATTATGAAGATGTCATTCTGGTCAAGCTTACTTGAAAATGAAGGAATCTTCTGTCTGGGCACATTATAATCATCTGGCTCAATGGTGGAACTCTACAACTTCAGGTAACTTGGTATTTCTGTATTAGTTATATACTAACACAGGTTTCCTCCTGCTGCTTTCTCTCTTTCTGGGTGTGCCCGACAGCCCTAGCCTGACCTGCCAGGCATACCCTCCTACTCTGCATTTTGCAACTTCCACATTCTTCCATGTCCTTTTGTCTATGTTGTCACTACCTGCTCACTCACTAACTAACTAACTAACTAACTAGGTTTCACCCTCTTAGAGACCTCCTTCCCTTCCCTGCTGCTTTACAAGGTCTAGTCTACTTTTCAGTTCCAATGAAACATCTTCAACTGTTTCTTTTCCCACAGAAGAAAATGAATCTTTTATTTAGATACTGGAACCATATTACAATATGCACTTCTTTAAGTCTTTTAAATTTGTGAAAGAGTTGTCAATGAAGTTAGCAACTAAAATAAGACACCAAGTTACAGGAAGCTTTGGTTAGCAATGTAAACTTTGGTCAGGTTTTGGCAAGTTTTATGGAGAGAATTGGAAGAGAGAGAGGGACAGGTTTAAAATAATTCAGAATTCAATGCCTATGCAGCCAAAGACCTGCTGATAATGAAGTGATGAAAATTATGTGAGAAGTGGAGAAATTTCAATAGATTGCAAGTTAAAGGGACCATGAAATGGATTAATTTGCACCCTGGTATTCCAGTTTAATAAACTATTTTAGGATGTAACCAATAAAGGTTTCAACTTGGCACACTGTTCATCCCTATTTCAAGATACCTTTAACTCCATTCTACACTCTTAACTTCAGGAATTGCTGTGTAGGTGACTAATGGGCATTCATAGTAAACGGAAGCCACTGGGCCAAACAGTCAGACATTGTTTAGTATGAGGATCAGCAATATAAGTCACAGCTATTAAAAACTTTCAAGCTTTACCTTCCATGTTAGGTACACTCTTAGAACTTTGCCCAACTAGTTTCATATCCAATGGCAAAGTTCTTTAGAGTCTCTCTGATGCAAGTCATACTAAGGGAAGTCCAAAATCTTAAATCTGAAACTACTTACGCAAAGCTTTCCACAGAATTATTTAACTAGGGATGAGGAATAATAATTGTAAAGGAGAAGTCATACTTTTGTGCAGGAGTTTAAGAAATGACCTGACACTGGTGCACCTCAGGGGTGTGTGCTTAGCCCACTGCTCTACTCTCTACATATACATGACAGTGTGGCTATTCAGGAACAGCTTCTTTCCCTCTGCCATCCAATTCCTAAATGGACATTGAATCTTTGGATACTAACTCACTTTTTTTACAAAAATATACAGCATTTCTGTTTTTGCACATCTTTAAAAATCTATTCAATATTTGTAATTGACTTGCTTATTTATTTATTATTATTTTTTTCTCTCTCTGCTAGGCTTATGTATTGCATTGAACTACTGTTGCTAAGTCAACAAATTTCACATCACAGGCCGGTGATAATAAACCTGATTCTGATAAGAAATTCTAGACAATGAAGCATTGAGAAGCCTTTTACAACTTTAGGATGTTCCCAAATATCTTACAGCTGGTGAAATAATTCTGGAATGGTCGCTCCTTGCAATATAGTTCACATCAATAAGAACAACTTTAATGCAGTATGGTATTGAAAATTTGTTGAATCAGAGTGTATTTTTTAAAAAAAAAACTTCAAGTATAAAGGACTATTGGGGAAAAACTTGGGAGTTATGGGATATGAACTTGATATCAGTGGCATATTTCTGTCTTATAATATTCTACATATTTTCTTATCTTAAAACAACACAATCTGAGCAGCACTAATATTTTCCCTTGTCTCACTAAGATTCACAGATATCATTCCCAGTCAAACATCTAGTTAAGTATTTATGTATAACCAATCTTAGTTTTTGAGGAAGTTATCAGGAAAGTTGATGAAGCAAAGGCAATGGAACTTTAACAAGGTCCCACATGGGAGATTAGTCAAAAAGTTTCAGAGATAGTAAATTGGATTAGACATTGTCTTTGTGGGAGAAGCCAAAGAGTGCTTGAAGCCTCTCTGAATAGAATGATCTGGATGATACTGTGGTAAATTGTATCAGCAAATTTGCAGTTGATTCCAAGATGAAGGCATGATGCAGTAGACAGCAAAGAAGGCTGTCAAAGTTTGAAGTGGGCTTTGGACCAGCTGAGAAAATGGGTTGAAAAATAGCAGAAAGAAATTAATGCAGACAAGTGTGAGGTGTTGCACTTTGGAGGACAGACCAGGGTAGTACTTACTCAGTGAATGGTAGGGCACTGCTGTGTGAGATAAAACAGAGGGATTTGGGAATACAACTCGATAATTCCTTGAAAGCTTTCACATATTGGCATTCACAAATGAAAGTCCTGAGTACAGGAGTTGAGATGCTGAAGTTGCACAAGACATTAGTGAGGCTTAATTTGGACTATTATGTCCAGTTCTGGTCATTTACCTACAGGAAAATAGTCAATAAGATTGAAAGAGTACAGAGAAAAATTTCAAGGATGTTGCTGGGACTTGAAGCACTGAGTTACAGGGAAAGGCTGAATAGGTTAGGACTTTATTCCCTGAAGTGGAGAAGAATGAGGGTAGATTTGATAGCGGCAGACAAAATCATATGGGGTTTAGATAGGGTAAATGTAAGCAGGCTTTTTCCCTTTGAGACTGGATGAGACCAGAACTAGAGGTCATGAGTTAAGGGTGAAAGGTGAAATGTTTAAGCTGAACATGAGGAGGAACTTCTTCAGTCAGAGTGTGGAATGAGCAACCAGCAAGTTCGATTACATTTAAGAGAAATTTGGATAGGTACATGATGGGAGGGGTATGGAAGGCTATGGTCCGGGTGCAGGTTAGATAGAATATTACAGGTTTCCCCTGCTTACCGACGGTACAGCATTCCTATGAAACCGTTTGTAAGCCGAAATGTCATAAAGCGAAGAAGCAACTACCATAATTTATATGGGAAAAAAATTTTGAGCGTTCCTGGATCCAAAAAATAACCTACTAAATCAAACCAAATAAACACACAAGACCCAAAATAACACTAACATATAGTAAAAGCAGGAATGATATGATAACTATACAGCCTATATAAAGTAGAAATATTTTATGTATGGTGTAGTTTCACTTGTCAAAATCGGGAAGACAGTGAGCTGAAATTGATTGGAGAGAAAAAAATAGGCATGTACACGCGTGCGCACATAACTTGTGCACGCACAAGGCTTCACGGTCATGGTAGTCTTTCTTGGGGTATACACATGTATAAAGCTTTTTTTCGTAAAAGCGAAAATCCTCTTTGGTTAGCGAAAACAGGTACTAATGTAGGTCTTTCACAACAGCGAGCTATCATAAAGCGAAAGTTCAAAAAACGGGGGCCACCTGTATTTCGGTGTGGACTAGATCGGCCTAAGAGCCTACATCTGTGCTGTAGTGCTCTACAAAAGGCTTAGTGTAATCTAACATGTCATTTTGATGCGGTAAATTACGCTACTGCACTTTCCATCAAGATGATAGGTCTCTCTGCTCCCTCAAGAAGGCATTAAAGGGTGATGAGCATTTCATTTAATACTACAGTGACTACATTTCAAAAATACTTTATGGGATATTAAACATTTGGGTACGAGGATGTGCAAGGCAATTTTTTCCACATCTCTCCACCCACAACCCACGACACACCTGATTAAAATTGAGTAATCCAGAAAATTTAATCCTAATTTCAAATGCTGTCTGGATGCTAATGACATGACTAACAATGGTTGAAGCCACAATAAGCAGGTCAACATAAAAACCTTTTATAAAAATTAACCTTGCACTGCACTGACTATTCCTAAGCAGTTTTTAAACACTTCCATATTAGTGCTTCCAGCCCCAATTCTGGGAACCACTAGCATTACTAAATTAATTGATCAACCAATGCCTTATTAGTATTTTAAATTACAGAACTGCAACATCAGCTTTGCTGTCAGACAAAACCTTCCTGAATCCTCAAAAAGTCCAATCACTTTCTTGTACTTAATATTATTCATCTAACCTGCCAATTTTGCCTCTTTTTCACCAGACTTCAGAAAACACTTTGATTGCCAGGAAATTTTGAAAATCTAAGGTCCATGGCATCATACAGCACAGCTAAACCAACCAAGTTCCTGCCAACTATCAGGCATCCATTTAACTCATCCTACACTATTTTATACAAATCCTAAACATTTATTCCGCATTCCCATCAACTTCCAACAGAATTCTACCAAATTAGAGATCAGTTAACCAACCAACTACATATTTTGGGATGTCTGATGCATCAGGGTGGCTGGTCACCATGCTATAGAAAGCATGTCATCAAACTGCAGAGAGTGTACAAAGAGATAGGAGTACATTACTGGGACTGAAGAGTTGAAATTTTAAGGAGAGACTGGGACTTGGGACTTTTTCCCCCCTGGAGCATAGGAGACTGAAAGGTTGTGTTAGAGGTTTATAAAGTCAATAAGACAAACAGCCACACTGTTCTCCTTACGGTAGGAGAAACAAATGTTTGAAGGTAGATGTTTAAAGTAGGGTGAGTAGTTAAAATAGACTTAAGGGGGGAAACTCTTCTCGCACAGAGAATGAGTTACCCGAGGAAATGGTGGAGCCAGGCACAATTATGATGTTTAAAGGGCACCTTGACAGAAAAGATTTAGAGAGATATGAGCCAAATGAGGGTCAATTGGACTTGCTGAATTAGGCAAATTAGTTAACAGGAATGAGTTGGGCCAAAGGGCCTGTTTCCATGTTTTATTATCTATGACTCTAAAACAAAGACAGATGAAACGAAATTAGATTACTCAAACAGTAATATATCTTTGTAAATCTCATGACTGTGGGAGAGGCCCAATTAACAAATATATAGGTACAGATCAATAAGTGTTTAGATGTTAAGGGAATTGTGGGCTGGGGGATTAGTACAGCAAACTGGCACTGAGGTAAAAGATCTGCCAAGATATTATGCACAGTGGAATAAGCATGGGGGGGGGGGGGTGGGGGGGGGGTGCTGAATATTCTGATGGAATAACACACAAGCCATGCAGAAGGACAGTAGATTTTAGTGAATGAGATTAGGTTTTACAATCATTAGTACTTTCAATGTTTTCATTACCAAGTCTAGTTTTCTTTAATAATTTTTCACATACTTGTGTATTTTGTCTTTTTTGGATCCTCACACTGTGATCCAAATGTAAAACATAGAGAGCTACTCAGAAACCATCATTTATGTATACATCTCATTATTGAAACATGTTTAGTTATTAATCTGTCCCGCTACTTAAATAACTTAAGCACTTCTAGTTTCCGCTGTACTTTCAACTACAGCTCCTTTATAACAAACAAGGGAAATCCCCCCCCCCTATTAAATATTACTCACAAAATTGAGTATCATTGAGACATTTAACTCCTAACCTGGTCCACTCCTTTCATTTCATTTCTCAAGCACTTCTTGTGAAGTTCCAATAACAGCAATTTCGTGCACGTTGAACAAATTAGCCTCAAGGTCAAAACCTAAAGTAATTAATTCCCCTCACTTTGCTTTGCTCCCAAGGCAAAACTGCAAATGAAGTCAGAATACAACACAGGTTTCTGGACTGTGGTTCAAGAAAAAACTATGTTTTTGCTAATGCGTTAACTGACTATGATGTATATTCAAGGAAACGAAGAACCTACTCATTAGGAGTTCTCTGTTTTGCCTCAGGTAACATTCCTCTTAATTGTATGCCTGGCCCTAGGGGCCTAAGATTTGAATAGATCATCCAAGCTTGCCTTTCAGCACACTCAGCAAGTATTTTATAACAGCAATCTTATAAAATTTGATATAGAATAATTCAAGCAACAAATTATTGGGCCTCTTTTTCCCTAGCACAAGAGGCTAAATGGTCTACTTTCTATTCTGAGCTGGAAAAAAGATACCTACCTGTTCATTGGCCAATATTTATTTCTCAACCAACATACCATTGCTGTGTGCAAAGTTACTGTAATTTTCTACACTATGAAAAGAATTGACCCACTTGCAGTGGGTTGGAATGTCCCAAGTTTGTTAAAGGCACTAAATGATTCCCTCCCTGGGAAAAAAGTATAATTTTCTATGAAACTATCTCACATGCTAGAGAAGCATTCATAATATGTCAACAAACAGACTTACAGCTTCAACCATATTCCATTCAGATTCCTATTTATTTGACTTAACAAAAAGCATTCCCCAATAATGATAAACTGAGCAGCAATGTGATGACAATACATTGCTATTCACCATTAGTGAACTTGTTAGCCAGTCAGCTTGACAAACAGAATAAATGTTTGGTTCATAATTATTATGCTTTAATTAAAATCCATCTCAGGAATGCTGAGTAGCAAACGAGTGCAGTTTGAGTAATTATGTGACAGATGACAATGAAACTGCACTGAAGCCAAATCACAGAAACCAGGCCATTTCTCTCTTCCTCAATGCCTCATCTTCTTGACCTCGTCATTTAATACAGTGACACAGATATGCTTTGGAAAATGTGTGTTAATTACCTTTGTAAAATAATTCATTTTAAATAGCTAGTAACAGTATTTCAGCCAAGGATTATTATGGTCTTCAGTGTCACTTCAAATTGACAATCTGTACAATCATACTTTACGATCAGGTCAGGCAGACTCAAGAATTAAATAAAAGAGATGCACCAAACAAGTTTACTTAAATATTCAGATCATCTTTGTCACGCTATACAAAACCTAGGCAGTCTTACAAGCAGGGATATGCATGTCATGGTCCACTTAGAAAGAGTAGTCTCTCTGAACAGACGCAAGAAAGGTCATGAAAAAAGACTGGATCTCACACAAACTCCCCATTCAGAGCTGGCCTGTATTTGCATGAGCTCACCCCACATCACATGACCTCATCTCCAGGGAGTCTCCCATCTAATGTGGCTTTAACTTACCTAGCCCACATCCTTTAGGAACAGACCACCTTACATCAGGTCATGAGGACCACACAGAAACTAGGAAATACCCAACCAGTAAGGATTCAGGCAAGTCACACAACTTATAAAGCAGACATGTTTAGAAACTGAGATTCTATACAGTTTGTTAACTTTGTAGCTGATATTAATGTCTCAATGATAAATCAACAACAACTGGAATCTGTGCTCCCAAATACCTTCTCACTACCTATTTAAGAACTAACTCTTTCATGCACTACTCTCCAAGTATTTCAGTATACTCAAATTAACCCACACCTGGTATAGAACTTGGACGGTGATGACTAGTCCTCCATGCAATCTCTTGCTATCTCTCTTTTACTGACTATAGAAACTGATGAGAAAGAAAATCTCAAAATGTTTTGGCACCTCAAACTGAAATCATGAAAATAATGAGAAAGAACAAGAATGAATGAAAGTTACCAATATAGAAGGAATGGAGAGCAATAAAAGGAGAATAGCTAAGAGACAGTGCCTGTGTGAGAGTGAACACAAGATGAACTTGTTCAGGGATTCCTGACCTTGAGTTAGCCAAAGTGCTTAATATCAAATTGTGGTTTTGGAACAAAAACTTTGCAAAAGCATGCTCCCACAAATTACAGCAACAAATAAACTGCTGGAGGAACTCAGCGGGTTGAACAGTAACTGTGGGAGGAAAAGAATTATCAACGCTTCGGATAAACTATGCAGAGTTTTGACCTAAAACTTTTAACAATTCCTTTTCTCCCACAGATGTTGTTGAACCCACTGAGCTCCTCCAGCAGCTTTTTTGTTGCTCCACATTCAAGCATCTGCAACCTTTAGTGTCTCTTTCAAACTGCAATAACATTTAGATAATTTTTAATGTTGTCTGTAGGCTATTATGAAGATAATAGATGCAAAACATTAACTCCTTTCTTACTCCACAGATACTGAGTAACCTGCTGAATATTTTCAGTACTTGCCATTTTATTTTGATTTTTCACACCTCTCATATATTGCTGTTGCATTTGTGATGCAAACATACATTTACCCCACTTAAAGCATCTGGGGAATTTTACATCAGTTTACAGAAAGCAAAGTAAATTCTTTTAATCCATTTATTCTTCTGAGTTCGAGATATCACTGGCAAGATTAGCATTTAACTACAGTCTTTAAGTGCCACTGAGAAGATGGCAGTGAGCTGTCACCTTGAGCATCTGCAGTTCTTTCTGTCAACGTGTTCCTACAGTACCATTGCGGAAGGAGTTTAAGGATTTGGAATCCATACTGAAGCACCAGCAACACAGTTCCAAGTCAGTTTGATGTGCGACATCGATGGAAACCTGCAGGAGGTAGTGTTCCTATATACCCACTGTGCACATCAATCTTGAAAGTAGAGGTTGCAAGTTATTGTAATATCCTGAGCAAGCAACTGAAATGGCAAATGCAGCAGCCACTGTGCACAACTGGAGGATGGAATGACTGTTAAGGATGACAAGCAAGCAGGCTTTGTCCTGGTTGGCAATGAACTTCTTTCGAACTGATGAAGTGATACACATCAAGGCAAATGCAGAGTATTCCTGATCAAAAAGCCACAGAAGCTAAGCCTCTGTACCTTCTTCTGCAACTGGATCCTCAACTTCATAACCGGAAGACCATAATCTGTGCAGATCAGAAGTAACATCTTCACCTTGCTGACAATCAACGGCAGTGTATCATAGGGTTTTATGCTTAGCCCGCTGCTCTACTCTCTCTACACCCATGACTGTGTGGCTAGGCATAGCTCAAATGCTATCTACAAATTTGCTGATGATACTACTGTTGGCAGAATTTCAGATGATAACGAAAGGGTGCACAGGAGCAAGATACACCAGTTAGTTGAGTGGTGTTGCAGCAACAAACTTGCATTCATCGTCAGCAAAACCAAAGAACTGGCTGTAGAATTCAGGAAGGGCAAAATGAAGGAACACAAACCAATCCTCATAGAAGGATCAGAAGTGGAGAGAGTGAGCAATTTCAAGTTCCTGGGTGTCAATATCTCTGAGAACCTAATCTAGACAGAACGTATTGATGCAGCTATAAAGGCAAGACACTGGCTATATTTCATTAGGAGTTTGAGATTTGGTTTGTCAAATAAAACACTCAGAAACCTCTACAAATGTACCATGAGGAGTATTCCAACTGGCTCCCTCACTGTCTGATGTAGGGAGGGCTGATGCACAAGATCAAGTTGCAAAAACTTGTAAAATTAGTCAGATCCATCATGCATACCAGCCTCGCAGTATCTAAAACATTTTCAAGGAGCAGTGCCTTAGGAAGGCAGCATACATCATTAAGGAGCCCCACCACCAAGGACATGCCCTCTTCACACTGTTACCATCGGGAAGAAGGTACAGAAGCCTGAAGGCACACACTCCGTGATTCAGGAACAGCTTCTTCCCCTCTATCATCTGAGTTTTAAATGGCATCATTTATTCCTGGGTTTTTTTGCATGACTTATTTTAACTACTTAATAGACATATATATCCTAAATGCAACAACATTTTTCTCTATATTTATCAGTATTTCATTGTACTACTGCTGGAAAGTTAACAAATTTCATGACATATGCAAACAATATTAAATCTGATTCTGCTTCTATTTATATCCTGATGTGTCTTGTAAATTGTGGGATGCTCATAAGATGTCAGGAGTTGAGTCACTCAGGCATGATACACAGCCTCTGACATGTTCTTATGGTCACTGAATTTGCCATTGATCCGTTGGGCTTTGAGATCATGGCAACCACCCCAGGATATTCAACATCAAGGATAGAGGTTAAACTCTCCTATGCTGGGATGATCATATAACAGAAATGCTTACTGACATTTATCAACCCCGGAAGAATGTTAAAACATTACAGGATGGGTTACAACTTGATCAATGTGCAAATCACTGAATATCCTTACCTTAGATTCAGTGGTGGAAGGAAAGTTACTGATGAAGTAGCTCTGGATTTATATGGATTTAGAACACTATCCTGAGCAGCCCTGCAATCATGTCTTGACCCCCAACAATTCTAACCACCTTCCCTTAGAGGGAGCATTATTTTCTTTGATGCCCACTGATTTCAGTTTACCAGGGCATGTTAATGCTACTCTGACAAATGCTGCCTTGATGTTCAGAGCAGGCACATTCACCTACCTTCAAGAAATCTCCTTTTGGACCAAGGGTGTGATGGGATCTGGAACTGAGTATTTCTGGTAAAAACCCAACTGAGCTAGTTAATGGGGAGATGTGCCCAAATGAAGAGAGTGTCGTTGACAGTGCTACCAGTTTGCTGACGAATAAGAATAAATCAAATAGGTGGTAATAAGATGGATTGGATTTTTGCATCTTTTGTGGACAGGATGCATCAGGGCAAACGTTACACATTGACAGATTGGTGTCAGTGTTTAGGTATGTCAGAACAGTTAAGTTGTAGGGCACAGATCTTCAGACAGCAGTTGAGTTGCTGCTGGTCTCACAGCCTCTACTGGATCTAGTATTTAATATTAGCAAGAGAATCAGAGGATTTTTACAACAGGTTTGTGAAATGCCACCCAGTCTAATCCCAATTTCTAAACCATATTCACAGAACTGTATGTCGAGGTTCCTCAACAACAAATCCTGGTACTTTTTGAAATCTGTTGTTTCAATTGTGACAATAAAATTATTGGACCGTCAAAAAATCCTATTTGATCCACTGATGTCCTTCCTTAAGGAAGGAAATACAAGACTGTACAAAATTCTTACACACAAATATATTTTATATGTATTGCACTGTACTACTGCTGTAAGACAAAATTCATGGCACGTGATTCTGATATGGGTCTCTGTTGTGGACTAAGAGTGGGAAGGGGGCAGGGAGAGGGGAATCATAGTTGGGAAAAAGGGAAGGGAGAGGGGAGGGAGTGAGAAGGACGGGACAGACATTCTGTAATTCCAAACCAATTGTTTGGAATTGAATGCCCTTGCCTGGTGTCTCAGGACTGGGTGTGTCTGTACCAACACCACCCCTTGCCCCTGGCACTCCTTCTCTGCCACCTGTCCCACCTCTCCCGTGGTTCTTCACCATTCCCAACGTGCTTAGCTCCCGACAGATTTACAAGCTTGCTCTCCGCATATACACACAGATATATATATATTTAATCCAGTATGGCACATATACAACTTGAGGTCCACATCTCTTAGCTACCATCTGAAATGTCACCGTAAGTTGCTCTGTGAAATGGCAATCAAGAATGGAAATAAAAGTACCAAACCCACATGTATGCTTGAAAACCAAGCATCAGGTATATGATTATGGTACCTCAGTTCTTGATCATAATGAAGCTACCGGAGGTGGCTTCATGTTCCACCAGATCCTCCCTCACTCCCACCACTGCTAAGATAATGCCTAGAAATCAATTACAATGCAGTACTGACGGATGAAACCCTGAGGAACGGGTTTCTCTTCTGTTCTTGCCAGCTGGGGATGGCCATAGCATTGAAGGGAAAGCAAACATGTACTCAGCTAAGAAAAACAATCAGCTTTGTACTAGAAAACTTCAAGTTTCTCCTTTATGCACTCATCTGTAAGGTATCTAAAATAAAAGAAAAATTTAAACCTTGTGATTTAAACTTTCAGTACTTCAAAGTATATGTAATGCTTCCACACCAAAACAACAGTACATCAATCATGCCAATTTGATCACTACTCAAACTAAGAAAGAAACTAACCGGCTACAAGTCTACAAGGAGTTTTACATAGACCAATCACAGAGCTCATCTCTCAAATAATGGTTGGACAGGAATTCTAGTTATCCTAATACAACTATAGTTTTTAAAACTATAGTGTGTTCCCGGGTTACGAACGAGTTCCATTCCCGAGTCCGTCTTTAAGTCGGATTTGTACATACACAACATTGTGGGCCGAAGGGCCTGTAATGTGCTGTAGATTTCTATGTTCTATGTAATTCGGAACAGGTACATCTGGTATTACTTAGTGTCAGTCAGTCAAACATTTGTCTTAGTAGAAAGTATATATTTTTCCTTTCTATGCATATAACACTTCAGAAACGTATGTATTTCAATAATTAAACCACTGCGTTGCTTAGTAATAATTGTAGCTTTCATCGGGGCAGGGCCTTTCGCATGCTCCATTATTCTTACTTTATCCTTTAAAATTGTTCCAATCGTTGACTGACTGTAGCCTAATGCTGTTCCAATGACCGATGGCCTTTCACCTCTTTCCAATTGCTTTATTATTTCCACTTTATTTTCAATCGTGATTGTTTTCCGTCAACGGAACAGAAACACTAAGGATTCAGCGGCAGCCACGGGTGGCGGGTCCCGAACTCCCCCGGGTCCTGAAGTCCTCCCACACTGAGACAGATTAAATAGGACAAGTGGGGGCGGTGCTGACTGGAAAAGGAGGTCAGGGTGAATCTTGCTAAGAAAAATTTAAGCCAAATACAAAGTTACACAATCAACAGTATTAACGGCAACGTGATCCGACTTAAAATGGTGGATGGTGTTCTCCTTCCTCGAGCTGATGAATTTTTAATATAATAGGCTTTATGACAGGCTGCTTGCAAGTACCAGTTGCTCGTAAGTCAGACGTTCGTAATCCGGGGACACCCTCTATGCCTACATGTTTCTTTTAAGGAAACAAAGTAGGTTTTAAAGAAAATGACTACAATTTATAACATCTCAAAGAACAGGACAAATTCTGTAAGTAAGAATTGCTTACCAGGCAATACACCTCTCACTTTAGCCTTGTCTCCGTCTGGCCATTCGAAAACCCCAGAAGGTAGCACTCTTGCCTCATACAGATTTGCAGTGAAGTAGAATACCATCATCCCAAACAGCGAAATATTTCATTGATTGTTAAGGGTTTTAAAGTTGAGATAGATGCAACAGAATCTGACATATTTTCTGTCCTCGCCAGGAAGACAGCTTGTCAGGACAAAAAAGGTCAACTTTGAATGGCAATCAACACACCTATCTAGTGTTTACTGAACACAAACCATAACATAAACCGGAATGTATTATTTTAGCACTCTGAGCAACCTCTAAATAAACTCCAGATGACATGAACTGCAAAATTCACAGCTAACTATTACCATAAAAGTCACCAGAAAGTTGCAACAATAACTAAAAACAAAACATGTGACAACCTTTTTTCCAAAAAAAATCAAACTTTCAGCATCTCTCTCATACATATTTGTACTTTAGAACATAATCTGTAATGCATCACCTAGCAGCTATGCACTCAATAGCATGGTGCTGCATAACAGTTAAACTCCAGATAGACAACCACTTCAAGAATAATTCATCATATTAACTTTGTAAATCTCTTTAGTTCACCTGATATCAAATCCACACAATATGAATCAGGCTGCAAACCATCCTTAAAAACTTGCTCAAACTCCAATCAAAGTAAAAGCACAACAAACTCTCAGTACAAAAATAAGCAGTCAGCTAAAATAAGTGGGATAATGTTGTATTAATTAAATTAGCAGGGATAATGGCATGCATAGCAACACATCACTACAGTACATATATCTTTATAAAGTATAAATAATTAATCAGCTGGAATCTGAGAATACACTTAAATCTCTAAACTCAGCTCAACAGCTCTCCTGTCTTGAAGGTGTAAACCATTCTAGAGTACACACCACTGGTGCCAACAACTCTCCTGTATCTTATTTAAATGGTTTTTGTCCTGAAACTGTGTAATATAATATACCTCTCTCAATTTACAACCTTTTAATTTGAATTCAGCCAAGAAAAACATCTTGCAGTGTTATTATTCAATTCAATGTTTTGAGACAAAAACAACTGCCACCAACAGATTATTCAACTGATATACTTGCAGCATCACCATGTGTTCATGAGAACCAATTCAGCTCACAGCTGAAGCAAAAGACTGAGACAGTTGAGTAAAAGTAAGTTGGATAGAAGTCTTTGACAAAACTTCAATAACTTCATCCAAAAAAAAGTCACTGGAGTCAATCAACTGATTTTGTTCTTCTGGCATCTCTATGATGGTGGGTCAAAATAAATTTTAGCAACAGGGTAGCAGAAATTGGCTGAATGACAAAACCTGAAACCTGCCTCATCTTACTCACTTTGTATCAGAAAAGGTGCAAAGAACATGTTGGGCCATAAAATTAAACTTACATTTGCAAACCCCTAATCACATCCTCAGGATATTCCAAAAACACAAAACATCCCATTGATTATGTTCCAAGAACATCCATTATTATGTGAGCAGGACAGCATAGCACAAAACAAGTGAAAGAGCCATTAGTCTACTTTCGGTGATCTTGCTGAAGGAGAAATGCTTTATCAGGACCTATTACTCACTACAGCAAGTCTCATTCTTATGGACACCTGAACTACAGTAGTTTAGTTGTTCATTTGGATAGCCCAATTTCCAAACAAAAAACATTGGAGTAACAGAAGACCTTTTGTATCTTAATTTTTAGCACAAACCTTCATTACTTTTTTCCACAGATGCATGGTATTTTCAGATATCCTCTATTTCCCACTACAAAAACAAACATTTCAGTTCTTAAAATTTTCTCGTTTCATCGCAAGAGAAACACATTTGTTTAACCATGAAATTTTGTGGCTTCACACAAAACAGAATTAAGTGATCAAAGTTGAAATGAAACTGGTATTTATAATTTATATGTGACCAACAGAAATGGAGGTAATTGGACAAAAGAAGAAAGGGGATGTGCAATTAGAAACATTGTCCCAGAGGATGACAACAAAACTGGTCTGATTCTAGGTTGTAACTTCCACACACTAATGGAACAGATTGTTATTTGTTGTACCTTCCACTGATTTTTCAACAAGCACATCATAATTTCTAATGAATTCCATGATTAAGTTGGTCACATCATCAGCACGTGGATGACATCTTCAAAACTAATGTCTCCTTTTAATCATCTCTATTTTGTTCTGTAGCAGTAGCATGTAAAAACATTTATTCATTGTAAAATAGCACCAAGTATTACAGAACAGACTGATAGACAACATTAAGCATTTGCCCCTAGGCAATCATGTTGAAGTTGTTGTAGGGACATTTTGATTTCAGTATCTTTTGCAAATGATTTTAATTGATTATAACTGATTATACAGGCTTCAGGATATGCTTTACACTTGGGGGAAATTATTCATTTTGTCTATTCTACAAACATCCTGCAGATTCTACACAAGGGTAAAATGCAAACAAATACAATGCCTGACAATGGTTCTGGAAATCCAGCAAACTTGGAGCAAACAGCAACATGGCACTCACTGCAATCCTCACAGGTGCACAGTAAAAATATCTACTGCCAAATATTCAAGTTAAACTGAAATCAGTGCTTAATTCTAATCTCCTACAATGCTAAATAAAGTGGCAGCAGTCCATTTCAAATTTATTCTCCCTTATCAACTTCCAAAATTTCAACTGATATTATCTTGATTACTGACCTTTAACACTCACAATTAATGTCTTGTCCTGATCAATAAAGTTTACAAATTGTCACAGATTACACAAGGGAAGTGCAGTGGAACATTTATAGATGGTCTACAATCTTCTTTTAGTTTTCATTCTCATCCAGTATGCGTTAAGAGGAAGCTGAGATATGTGAAGCCTCACAATTGGCCTGATGTGCTACAGGCTTAGGAACAAGGTCAATTATAGTAAACCTCCAATAATCTGCTAGTTATTTGGCAATCCTGATCACCTAAATGTGAATTAAAAGTGTAAATAAAAATTGCAGATGCGGTAAATCGAAACAAGACAGAAAATGCTAGAAGTACTTAGCATGACAGGCTGCATCTGAGGGAAGAAAAACAGTCAACAATTCAGATCTTTTGAAGGTTTATTACTGTATATAGTTTTTTTTGTAATTGATCACAACTCTGGGCCCACTCTTCCGAGGAAAGATCGAATCAGACTGTAACATTCTTTATCACTAGGATGACAACATGAAATTAAAGTAGTAAAAACCCCCAAAGATGGATCAATACTTGAAGTGATGGGTCATGCATCTAAGGCAAGAAAAAACATTAAAAGGATGATCTTACAGAATTCACAAAGTGTAATTCACAAGTGATTACACAATACACACAACCCTAAAATCTTGTGAACTATGAACCTTATTGCTTTGATTATGGGAGAGTTAAAATATTAGATGAGCTGCACATCACTGAGCATTAAAGTGCTTACCCCATTTTTTTGGAAAGCATTTTAACATTAGGATCTCACTGAAACCAACTCAGAATCACATCATCTTCCCCAACACACAGTACACCAGACTACTACTACTTCAAAATGTCAGCCTGTCATTGGTACCGAATAAGAAACCACTTCAAGCAAATTAAACATCCTGCAGCAGCTCTCTTCTGATTCAGGCTACAGATCCCACACTTTTCTAAAAGATGCTGGTTAAATCACTGCCCTTATTCATGATTCCATTCATGTTAATTACCTGAGATTTGAAAAGTCAGTCCCAGGCCACCAAATACACACAAAGTGGTTTAATCTCAGGATTTCTAGCAGCAAGTATGGAAGTAGAGAACAGGTTAACACCACTTCTAGAAAAAACAAATTCTCAGCTTCCTGTTATGTTAAAACTGACTTGTTCATTATACAATTTCAGCTCAAACTGGAGCTACTTTCACACAATGTCCAGCTGAGCAAATGATTAAAAAGCAGTGGACAGTTTACATGATACTACTTAGAGATACAGCATAGTAATGGATCCTTCTGGTTCAACAAACCAATGCCTCTCAATTACACCTGTGTGACCAATTAACCTACTAACCCGTACATCTTTGGAAACTCACATGGTTACGGGAAGAACATACAAACTCTTTACAGATAACGTATGCAAATTGAATCCAGGTCACTGGTGATACTCTAACTGCTACGCTACAAATTGGATTCTGCCACCCTTTTACAGAAAGGCACATCTTCCTTCTTCCTCACCCTAAACATTCTGATAAATTTAAAATAATTTTAAATTGAAGTCCATTGCATTCCACTATGGAACTCCATTGAATATGTTTCTCCTTTCAAACCCTTGGGGCACCTTGAATGCATTTTAAACTATCACATATAGTCATTATTCCTCCTGCTTTAAACATTCTCAGCTATCATTTTTACTGAAGTCCTCCCTGTTACTCGCCTACACCTGTTCTATAATACAGGAAATACGCTCACTTTTTAAAAAGCCTTCACAGTTCGCAGTGAACACCATTCCTTCACTCATATTTCCCCCTCAATTCCAGAAGATGTCTTTCACCCTGCACTCCACTAACTCACATTAAATGGAATTTTCAGAACGGAAATTGTAGATTTTTTTCCCTAACTATGCGTAGTAAGGTTTGCAAAACCAAAACAAATAAATAGAAGGAAGTTTCAATGCACAAATGAATGGCAAAGTAGGCCTGCAAAACAAAATGGTACACTTTCCACTTTTGTGCCTCTCCATCACTACTTTAATTTCTCTGCTATCCTCAGGTTTCCTATATTGTTCTGCTGAATTCCCCGGCTGCTGGTCTTCCATAACATTACCTTCAATATTCTGGGCTTCAAAAATATCTGTCCCTTTTAAATTTACAACATTGCCAGATTGTTAAAACACCCACAAATTCCATTCAAATCCTGTTTACTAGATAGTCACTCTTCTACACACGACTAATTTTTTTAAACTCTGAAGAAGTTGCTCCCTCTCCAAATGTATTTAAAATTCACCCTCCGCACTGCTTCAAGCTTAAAAATCACTCAAAACATGCATAATAGTTTAATTTGCATAAACATACTCCTCATTTAAATCTTTTAGTTATAGCATGGCTCTAACAACCCCATCTTGCTTTTTTAATGTTCCCACCCACATCAAGTGACAGAGTCTATTGCCTATCTTCTCAAAGCCAATAATCGCAACAGTAAATATATGCATTAGGCTATCACTTTGATTTGCCACTGCTAGACCTGGTTTCAGCACCTCAGATACTATTAACTTTCTTTGCTTCCAATTACAAGAAACATGGGAGAAAGAAAAATGCTCTTCTCCAATCCCCGATCCCCTTCTGATTTCCACCCAACAATCTTGCAGCTTCATCAAATTAGGTCAAGTAAATACTTGTATACTCCAGGTCTTTTCAACATTATTTTTGTCCCTTATATTCCTGTCATCATGGAACCTTCCTCTTTACCACCATAATATCCTCTCCTAGAACTAAATACCCCTCCCTCAATTTACCGTACCGCTCCATATAATCCACGTTGAAGCAACTTTACAGATTTAGAGGATTAAAAAAGGAAATTTACAACTTAAGTCTTTGACTAAATAAACAGTCAAATGATCATCTTCCCATCAATGGCTCACACACATCTTAGCTCCTTTCATTTTCCCTTTTCTGCAACCCTAGTCCCAAATTGGTTTATTTCTGCCCACTCCATTTCTTCATCTACCTTCCATCTCACTAGATCTTATATTTCCCTTTCCCCTTTCAATTCCACTCCAGTAGATTCGAACAAGTATGGTGGCGGCAGTGATTAAGTTGCCAGGGCGGGGGCGGGGGGGGGGGGGGGGGCGGAGGGTGGTCTATCGATCCACAGACCAGACTGCAAATCACATTCCAGAAGCTGTGGATTTAGTTAATAAACTGAAATCAGTCAACCATTTTTATATTGCTTCTGTGCAACTCCAGACCCATAGAAATGGTCCAGCAAATCTGTTTGGAAGCAAACATGCAAAACTGCTCTCTGCCAGTAAAGCCCACATACTAGAAAGCTGTTGTGTCTGACAGTGAATATGAAAGATAAAGGTGATTTGGTCAGTTGGCAGAAAGATGGAAAATAGAATTTAATCCACAGAAGGAAGGCAAAGCATTCAATAAATGGTTGGATACCAGGTTGAGTGTATAACACATTAAAGGAAGTTAGACAAGTCAAGAAGGAGGTTTTATTAGCTGACCAGAAGACTAAAATCATATAGGACCCTGGTCAGACCCCACTTGGGAGTGCTGAGCTC
This sequence comes from Hypanus sabinus, assembly GCF_030144855.1. Lineage (NCBI taxonomy): Eukaryota > Metazoa > Chordata > Chondrichthyes > Myliobatiformes > Dasyatidae > Hypanus > Hypanus sabinus. Next base: position 120,917,370 of record NC_082707.1, read on the forward strand.
AGTTCTGGTCACCTCACTACAAGAAGGATGTGTAAACTATAGAAAAGGTGCAGAGGAGATTTACAAGGATGTTGCCTGGATTGGTGAGCATGCCTTATGAGAATAGGTTGAGTGAACCAAGGCCTTTATTCCTTGGAGTGACATAGGATGAGAGGTGACCTGATAGAGGTGTAGAAGATGACGAGAGGCATTGATCATGTGGATAGTCAGAGGCTTTTTCCCCCAGGGCTGAAATGGCTAACATGAGAGAACTGTTTTAAGGTGCTTAGAAGTCAGTGCAGAAGAGATGTCAGATGTAAGTTATTTTATATATGCAGAGAGTGGTGAGTGTGTTGAATGGGCTGCTGGTCACAGTGGTTGGAAACGGATACAATAGGGTCTTTTAAGAGACACTTGGATAGGCACCTGGAGCTTAGAAAAGTAGAGGGCTATGGGTAACCCTAGGTAATTTCTAAAGTAAGTACATGTTTGGCACTGCATTCTGGGCTGAAGGGCCTGTATTGTGTGGTTTTCTATGTTTCTAGAATTATTAGGTTACAGCAAGCACTGCAAAGAGTTCATCTCATTACAAGGAAGGTGTAATTGTGCTGGAAAATGTTCAAAGAGATTGCTAAGACTCAACAATGGTAGCTACAAGGACAGATTGGATAAACCATAATTGTTCTCTTTAGAAAAGTGGAAATTTAGTGAACACTTCAATAAGGCATATAAAGTTATAAGTGGCTTAAACAGAGGATTTTTGTAAATCTCCACCCAGAGAGCAGTTAAGAGTCTGGGACCTACTGCATACAAAGGAGATGGCAAAAACCTCTCTACCTTTATTTAAAAAGTACTTGGATGTGCAATTGAGGAGTTGTGACATATTGGGCAATTACAATAGAATTAGGCTAGATTGGACTTCTTCCCCCAATTGGTACCTTTTGTATTCCAGATATTTTTGAATTATTCTGAGCCTATTGCTATTTTTTTAATTCCCCAATCCCTTTACACTTTGTATCATCTCTCCCAGCTTACTCTACTCCACTTCTCATTCCATCTTCCTGACTGTAGCTCTCCTACATTTACTAGCTCCAAGCATTTAATCTCTTGCCCTTTCTCTTTGGTTTCAACTTTCTTCCTTCAACCTCCAAATCACTCATTTTTCTTCTCTTAACCCTCTCCTTTACTCCATCCTCTCATCACCTCTTGATTTTCAAATTCCACTTCTCCTTTATTCACTTCCCCCTTTCTCCAATAGTATTCCACCCCTGTTCTGTCATATTCAACATATTCTCCCCTCAATTCGCCCTCACCTTTTTACTCATATTCCCTTCTTCCTTTTCAATCCCTTTAGAGCACTTTGGTTTTCTCTGCTCTATAATGTATTGAGTACAATCTCCATTGTACTGGATGCCTTCTTTCCCTCACTCTCTCATGCACTCATACCCTCTTTTCTCCAGAAATTCCCTCAAGTTGCTCATGAATTTTTTTGTTTTCTTCACTATGCTACCCATCTATTTCTTTTTGGTAACCTGCAATTCCACCTCATCCTTCTCCTACTTCTTTAAAGTCAATACAACCTTTCGAACACTTCCCCTTCATTATTGTCTTATTTATTTCTATAACTCCTTCCCAATTCACATCCTCTCCTCCCTGCCTTCTGAGCGCCACTTCCCTAATTTCTCTCTGGATTTTTCAATATCCCCTTCTGCCTCTCAGTCCCAACTATCGCTCATTGTCTCATCTCCATTCCACCGAGTTTTCTCCCCACTATTTTACCTCATCTCCCTTCCCTCCTCAGCCTATCACTTCCTTCTACCCCGGGTTTCAGAAGATGGCGGGGGTCACGGCCACCGCGGGTGAGAGGGAACGGTCTCGCTGTCCTTCCGCAGCCCCGGCCTCCGGTGCCGGGCTGGGACTCCTACAGCGGACGGCGGGCCGGCCTCCAGCCGCAGGCGTCCGCCTCCCGGCCTGCGAAGGCAACTGCGGTGGCGGCCGCCGCTCCTGAGGTAAACACGGGGCTCCCGGGATACCCAGCCGGCCTGAGCCTGGAGCCAACTGCCGCGGCCCGTCAATCACTCTCCATCACCCATTCCCCCCCCCCTTAAAAATTGCCTTTCTCGCCTTTAAAATAACCGGGAACTTTGTAGGTGAGGTTAACTCCCCTCCTTGCATTGCACCCGCGCTGAGTGGCGGATATGGTACCTACTTAAAAGTGTTTTTTTTAAGGCCAGTGCATGTAATGGTAGCAGCGCGAGCCTCGCAGGTCCGGTCCGCGCCGCGCACCGCGCGCCGAGCCCAGATCCCCGGACAAGTCGGTGACTGACAGCCTGACACTTACCTGGGCTTCTCGCGCACCAACCAGCGCCGTGTTATGTGTGCATGCTCGTTTTATTTCTTCCCCCCTCCCCCAGAAAAAAATATAGGCAGCAACTTTTCAGCCTAGCTCCGGCTTCCCCTGCGCCATGTTGTTTTTTTTTGGTGGGTAATATTACGTGCGCAAAAGAAAAATTAAATTTGCATAACAAAAGTAAAAGTAACGGTTGCCATATGGTCCGCGGTAATGGATAAATAATGAAGGAGGCGGAGACACTCGGGAGAGGACGGGGTGTGCGCAGAAAAGTGCACCCCACGATGAATGCGTGGGGGATTCGGCCAAGGTCTGCAAAGACAGCTAACCTTCGTCCCACCCCCGCCCCCAGTTAAAAGCTTACCCTTCTTCCTGGAATGAATGTAAGCTCCGACAGCATACACTATATCGGTCGGATCGCTTCCCAATTGCAATGATCGATCATATTCAAGAATCGGCTTTCAACATACTCAATCTGTTTCCAAAGGAATTGAAGACGGCAGGTCTTTCCTCTTTGGTTAGTTAGGGAGGAACGATCGTTCACGGATAACATTTATAAATATTAGCTTCCCACTTAAGAGAGTATAGCAATCGAATTAAGACAGGCCGATTAGACTTTTAACTTCTTTCGCATTTTGCCCTTCCAGAAAGAGGATGGGTGATATCAGCTGAAAATAGATCACTTTGATTGGAAACTATACCTTGAATCGAAGTTTACAAACAACTGAGACGCGGCGCACTACGCAGTTCAATTTTGAGAGCATTCTTTCTCTCCCGCCCCTTCAACGACGTTAACTCCAGATGCTGGAGGAGTTTAATGGCAATCGACGAAAAAAACATGTCATGCTCCGCTTCCGGGAACGTGACTCCGCCGCGAACTGGAATGCAACATTCTGCAAATCACGCACACGTCCACACGTCCCTTATCGGAACGGCCAAGGACCTAGAGATTAAAAATAAAATGAAAACAAAAGTAAAATCAAAGTGATGTTAGAAATAGGAAGGCTCCGGAAACGCACAGCGTTACTTCACAATAAAAAATAGAGTCTTCTACCTAGAAGGGTCTTTGCGATTGTTTACAGAGCATCACTTTCATTCAACTGCTAGACGAGTCATCCCAACCCCTTCGCCTGTTTGTTTGCAGTACTGCGCCACTGCCGGAGACGGCCAAAAAGCGGATTGTCCCTCTTTCCACCCGAACATGCAGTGAATGCGCGAACCAGTCTCCACCTGTTTTATCCAGTGTGCATTGTTTGCTGCGCGGGGCAAACATTTGTTCACGTTAACGTCTGCAAACGTAAGCAGAAGAGTGGGCAGAAACGTAACAAAAGCCAAGACGGGGCTTTCGCATGTTTTGGCACTTTGGGACGCACCTCGCATAATCAGGTCACTTGTACGTGATATCACCATGATAAAAGTGGCACATGACGGTTTGGCCCTTATTACCCCCCCCCCCCCAAATAAACAAAACACGCTGGCTGGAAACGTGGTCCGGTAATGCAAGCTGAACTGGTTTGACGTACCGAACCCCTGGAGTGAATGGGTACACCGCGGCATCCCATGAACATACTCCCGTCACAGGGGCTAAACCCCTTCCAGTTGACCCTGAATTGAACACCTTGCCGTTCCTCCATAGCATCTTACTTCCATCTCGCCGACTTCACTCTTTAATCGCTTCAATGACCTGATCTCCTTCTCCTCTGCAACCCTCCAGACCCGTATTCCTCCATTTTTAGCCCCTTGGTAACAACCTGGTTCCTCATTCCTGAAGCAGCCACGATGATACTGACTGCATCCACCCCAATCTCTCCAACAATTTCTCTGACCGCCTCAGTATTCGCGTAGCCAGAGACGACCCAGTATTGCAATACTGACCAAGCAGTGGTTTTTCCTTGACCATGCCCTGACTACCTCAGCACATCTCCTGGACTGACAGTCTCATGCAGGACTGAGGGAGCACCGCACTGTCGGCAGTACAATCTTTCCGGTACAATGTCAAACCAGTGACAACACACCTTTTGCAAGGAAGGTCAATTTAACAAACCAAATCAGCTCTGTGAGCGACTCAAGGAAATCGGTCCGTTTCTGAGAGGCCCTCCGTGAGGTCACTCCGGCTGGGAATGGATGGTGGAGTGAAGCGAGGGAGTGTCGGTTTCCGGCAAGTTTCACAGAGGAGCTGGCGGGAAAATCTGACTTCTGATCTGCCCTATTTTACACAGCACGGACTGAGCGACTATCTAAACTTTTCGTATAATTTTTTTTAAATGCCGAGTTAACTTAAAATATTTAATTGTTTGTTATAAAGTAATTTCTGTAGGAAATCGACTTAAGACATTTTTAACTTTATAAAAATACAATCCTTTCGAAACATTTATTACTTAGGAGTACGAATAATTTTCAGTATACGTGCAGGTCAGAGAGATTCTCAGACATTCCAAACTGTTGAAGAGTTTTGACAGCTGGTCCGCTTGTGGTAGGATTTCGCTGGGGATGGGGTTGCAGAGGACTTCGCCATTTTACCATGCATTTCTGGGACAAGGCGTGTATTTCCAGTGGGAAGTGCATTGACGCATGGGTCAGACATCAACAGATGCTTTTATGTCCGAAGACTGCTAACTCCCACGATCTAGCGTCCGTCCAGCCGTCTCTGGTGGGCTGGATTCTCGATACCAGCCTCTCAAACACCTCATGGATGCATTGTTTAAATTGGAAGAATGAGTGGTATTGACGCATTTTGAGAGAATATCAGGTTTATTTATGACTGTTTTATATAAGGTGAAATTTGTTGTTTTGTAACAGCCCTATAGTACACGGAAATTTACTATAAACCAGAAATAAATAGTGCCAATAAAAGGAATAATTAGTTAATGTTCATGGACCATACAGAAATCTAGTGGCAGAAGCAGAAAAAAGCTGTTTCTGAATCTTTGAGTGTGGGTCTTCGGGCTCCTGTGCCTCCTCCCCAGTGGTGGGAAAAGGAAGATATTATGTCCCAGATGGTGAGGGTCCCTGTTGCTGAATGCCAGCTTCTGGAAGGTGTCCTCAGTGATGGGGAGGGTTGGCTGAGTCTATGAAAGCTCTGCAACCACTGGCAATCCTGTGCATGGGAGCCTCTGTGCCAGGCAGTAAAGCAATCTCCACCATATATCTGTAGAGATTTGCAGGAGTCTTTGGTGACTTACCAAATCTCCTCAAACTCCTCACAAAGTGGTGTGCCTTCTTTGTGATTGCATCGACGTGTTGCACCTGTATTAGGTCCTCTGAGATGTTAACACCCAGGATCGTCCTTTCCACCGCTAAACCCTCAAAGAGAACTGTATGTGTTCTCCCAGCATTCCCATCCTGAAGTCCAGAGTCAATTCCTTGTCCTCGTTGATGCTGAGTGTGTGGTTATTATTGCGACACCACTCAACTAACTGATCTGACTCACTGCTGTATGCCTCCTCATTGTCATCTGAGATTTTACCAATTATCTATTAACTTATAGATGGTGTTTGAGCTGTGCTTAACTAGACAGACATAAGTGTAGAGATAGTAGAGCAGTGGGCTAAGTATTCATCTCTGAGGTACGCCTGTGTTGATTGTCAGTGAGGAGGAGATGTTATCACCAATCCACACCAGCTGTAGTCTCCCAATCACAAAGCCATTGCAGAGGGAGATATAGACAACCAGGTTTAGAAGCTTAGCGATGGCTCATGAGGGCATGATGGGATTAATGCTGAGCTTTAGTTGATAAACAGCAGCTTGACACATTTTGTTGTTTACTAGGCACTTCACATCAGAGAGGAGAGTCAGTGAGATTGTGTCCAACACAGACCTGTTGCTGCAGTAGATAAACTAGCCCAGAAGCCATTGCAACAGTATCAGGCCAATCGGCTATTCCATCATGGGAGATTTATTATCCCTTTCAACCCGGTCTCCTGCCTTCTCCCCTTAAACTTTGCTGCCCTTCCTAATCAAGAACCTATCAACTTCAGCTTTAAATATACCCAATAACTTAGTCTCCACAGCCATCTGTGGCGTTAACTTCACAGATTCACCACCCTCTGGTTAAAGAAATTCCTCTTCATCTCTGTTCTTAAGGGATGTTCATGTCTTGGGACCAGGTCCTACCTCAGCTACATTGAGGTAAATTGCAGTGGGTCCAGGTCTTACTTCAGGCAGGAGGGAGTTAATGAGTTGAATTGAGAGAAACATGGTCTTACTCTATCTGTAATGATTAAAATACAAAATATCAACCCTACAGTGAGTTTATAGCAACAACTAAGCAATAATTGGTTCACTGGTAATTGTGATTAGGTACAGGTTGGTTAATTGGTTCAGTGATAATTGTAATTATGCACTACTGTGAGAATTTTTGTACTGGAATTTGAAGAAATGACTATCTGGTGCAAATGGGTGGCTGCTAAATGCAGGTAGGACAGCAGTAAGTACTGAAGTGAAGGCTCTCTCAGCTGGACACAAACCATCCTAGCTGGAAAACAGTGGTGTCTTCCCCATTGTTTTATCCAATATTCATCCAGAAACTAATCCTACGGTAATTAGTTAATGTGCTTTGTGAAGAATTATAAATGGAATTCATTTTGAAATAAATTTGTTGGTTGACCCTTAGATATTTTCAGGTCATGAAAGAATAATATACAGGAGTTACTGTTTGTTTTTCTACAAATGGTACCTCTTATCTGTATCCTTAACATGTCCAGCAGTGCATAGATCATCATATTCCAAAGAACAAATACTGCTAAGATTTGTTCTATTAACCTTTAATGCCATTCTTAACCAAGTATTCCTGAGGCTATTTTAAATAGATTATACATTGGGATATTGATTGCACAAACTGGGAAAAGCTCTTACTACTTTCACTATCTGTATTATTTATTTATATTTAAGTTGTGTTTGTTCCTTATGTGCTGAGCTTTCAGTTTAAATTGAATACATATCATTTACACATCTCCCCATTTTAATCAGGTGTTCTGTTCAGTGAATTTCACTGCCGTGGCACTGTAATGGTTTGCACAGCTGAGGGCATTGGAATTCAATTCTAGCATCCTCTCTAAACACGTTTCTACGTTTCTTCCAGCGTGCGTGAGGGTTTCCTCCCACAGTCCAAAGACATACCAGTTAGTAGGTTAATTGGTCATTGTAAATTGTCCAACAATCTGAATAGGATTAAATCGGTGGGTTTTTGGGGACTTTGCTGGGAGGGTCTTTTCCATGCTGGATCTCTAAATAAGTAAATAAATTCAAGAATCATCCTTGAACCACCTCTACTAAATCAGTCGTTTTTGAAGGTAGACTGATGCGCAGATTGTGAACAAGTTATTCATAGTTGAGGGACAAAACAGTCTGTTAATAGTAAAATACCTTAGTTTCTTTGATAATACCCTGACCAGATCTTTATGTTGTCATGCTTCACTTGTGCTTTTAGTAAATTCAGGAGTCTATCTCTATCATTTCTCTCCCTTCAGATTTTCTTCACCTGCTAAATATTTTCTGTACTTTTCTGTCTTTATGATGGAATTATTTTAGCAAGTAATACAGTTTAGCTTTTTTTTGAAAAAGAGGCATCACTTTCTTCCACCATAATTGAAAGACTGCTTCTCCTGAATATGCAATTCAGCCTTTGGCACCAAGGTTCCCGGGTAGGAATGTACTGGGTTTCCCTGGGGATGTATAGATGCAGCTGCTGCCTTCTCCATGTGTATGACTCATTGGGATGGCCATGCCTTGTAACCCATCTAATGTGCATGCCCAACTCAGGTACCTGGCTCCCAGAAATAGTTCTGTGGAGGGCATTACTGTACAAACTCCACCAGAGCTTTACTGAAATTATAAAGTGTGCCTGGAGTAATTTTAACCTCCCTCCAGAAACAGTTTTGGTGAGGAGGCTGAGAATCATACAGCACATAAAGTGGTCCTTTGGCCTACTGGGTCCAAATGTCTTTTGATCACCACCTCTGGCAGCTCATTTTATATCAGCACCATCCTCTGTGCAGAAAAACTTGCCCTTCGGAACTCTTTCACACCTTTCCTCTCTCACTTTAATCCTCTGTCTTCTAGTTTTGGATGACCCTAGGGAAAACACTCTGGTTATTCAACTTGTCTGTACTCCGCACGATTTTATAAACCACATATCGTCACTCCTGAGCTGCAGTGAGGGGAAAATTCCCAACCTACCTAGCCTCTCATCCTTCCAGTTCTGACGACATCACTTTTTTTGTATCCTATCCAATCCTGGATTATTCCCATTTTAAACTATCTGCCAAGATGTTTAATCTCCAAGTTTAACACAAAAAATGAAAGTGGGCTGATCCATGGAAGGTGTTCATTTTTTTCCAGTGTCTGTGCCACAAGAAGAAAAGATCAAGGTACTGTACTTATTAACCTCACCTGTGATCAACTCAATTGCACCCACACCCCTCCCTCCCTCCCTCCCTCCTCCCCTCCTCAATGCGTCTCTGAAGGTTCCCAGTCATCAGGTAATTATATATCAAGCATTCTGATCCATGGTGGGTAGTTTTAGAAAATAGAAAACCTACAGCACAATACAGGCCCTTCGGCCCACAAAGTTGTGCCGAACATGTCCCTACCTTAGAAATTACTAGGCTTACACATAGCCCTCTATTTTTCTAAGCCCCACGTACCTATCCAAAGGTCTCTTAAAAGACCCTATCGTATCCGTCTCCACCACTGTTGCCAGCAGCCCATTCCATGCACTCACCACTCTCTGTGTAAAAAAAATTAACCCTGACATCTCCTCTGTACCTACTCCTCAGCACCTTAAACCTGTGTCCTCTTGTGGCAACCATTTCAGCTCTGGGAAAAAGCCTCTGACTATCCGCACGATCAATGCCTCTCATCATCTTGTACACCTCAGTCAGGTCACCTCTCATCCATCGTCACTCCAAGGAGAAAAGGCCAAGTTCACTCGACCTGTTCTCATAAGCCATGCTCCTCAATCCAGGCAACATCCTTGTGAATCTCCTCTGCACCCTTTCTACGGTTTCCACATCCTTTCTGTAGTGAGGCGACCAGGACTGAGCACAGTACTCCAAGTGGGGTCTGACCAGGGTCTTATATAAATGCAACATTGTCTCCCAGCTCCTAAATTCAATTCCACGATTAATGAAGACCAATACGCCTTCTTAACCTGAGTCAACCTGCGCAGCTGCTTTGAGTGTCCTATGGACTCAGGCCCCAAGATCCCTCTGATCCTTCACACTGCCAAGAGTCTTACCATTAATATTATATTCTGACATCACATTTGACCTATCAAAATGAACCACTTCACACTTACCTGGGTTGAACCATCTGCCACTCTCAGCCCAGTTTTGCATCCTATCAATGCCCTGCTGTAACCTTTGACAGTCCTCTACACTATCCACAACACCCCCAACCTTTGTGTCATCAGCAAACCTACTAATCCATCCCTCCACTTCCTCATCTAGGTCATTTATAAAAATCACAAAGAGGAGGGATCCCAGAACAGATCCCTGAGGTACACCACTGTTCACCGACCTCCATGCAGAATATGACCCGTCTACAACCACTTTTTGCCTTCTGTGAGCAAGCCAGTTCTGGATCCACAAAGCAATGTCCCCTTGGATCCCATGCCTTCTTACTTTCTCAATAAGCCTTGCGTGGGGTACCTTATCAAATGCCTTGCTGAAATCCATATACACGACATCTACTGCTCTGACATTTAATGTGTTTAGTCACATCCTCAAAAAATTCAATCAGGCTCGTAAGGCACGACCTGCCCTTGACAAAATCATGCTGACTACTCCTAATCATATTATATCTCTCCAAATGTTCATAAATCCTGCCTCTCAGGATCTTCTCCATCAACTTACCAATCACTGAAGTAAGACTCACTGGTCTACAATTTCCTGGGCTATCTCTACTCCCTTTCTTGAATAAAGGAACAATATCTGCAACCCTCCAATCCTCTGGAACCTCTCCCATCCTCATTGATGATCCAAAGATCATAGCTAGAGGCTCAGCAATCTTCTCTCTTGCCTCCCACAGAAGCCTGGGATACATCTCATTCGGTCCCAGTGACTTATTCAAGTTGATGCTTTCCAAAAGCTCCAGCACATCCTCTTAATATCTACATACTCAAGCTTTTCAGTCTGCTGCAAATCAGCACTACAATCACCAAGATCCTTTTCCATAGTGAATACTGAAGTATTCATTAAGTACCTCTGCTATTCACTCTGGTTCCACACACACTTTCCCACTATCACACTTGATTGGTCCTATTCTTTCACGTCTTATCCTCTTGCTCTTCACATACTTGTAGAATGCCTTGGGGTTTTCCTTAATCCTGCCTGCCAAGCCTTCTCATGGCCCCTTCTGGCTCTCCTAATTTCCTTTTTAAGCTCCTTCCTGTTAGCCTTTTAATCTTCTAGATCTCTAACATTACCTAGCTCTCTGAACCTTTTGTAAGCTTTTCTTTTCTTCTTGACTAGATTTATTACAGCCTTTGTACACCATGGTTCCTGTACCCTACCATAACTTCCCTGTCTCATTTTGTTGTTCACGTTCCCTGTTTCTGGCATATAAACTCTGTGAGTTGTTTAAAGGTATAGCAATCACATGAGGGTTGTTAAGAGTCGCAGAGATAATGAGAAGTTTATTAACTGGAAAACTACTCACCATGGATTGGAACTGAGGAATTCCTCTTGGATGAGTGGCAAAATGTCTTCTAGACAACACAGCAAGTCTCGTTGCCTTGATTTACTACTGCTTGAGATACACACCTTAATGGTTTTGTTTGTGCCTAAAAGGTCAAATTCCCAGAGTAATCTCATGTTCTCCATGGATCCATGTCCCTTCCCATAACGATATCTTTCGTTGCATTCTCCTTTCTCTTTTTCCCCAAATGATGTCTCCCAGACTCTAGGTTTCCCTTCCTCCTTTACACATCTTGTCCAGCTAGTTTCTCAATCTATTACACCCATCAAGTCCCAATCTATACTAATTCCATTTACCAGCACTTGATCCACAGCCTGTAATGCCTTGGCTATTCAGATGTTTGTCCAGATGTTCCTTACACTTGTCCAGAGTCTTTGCCTTTACCAATCTCAGGCAGACCTTCCAATCAGAAAGACTGCGAATGGGAAAGAAAATCTAAATTTATCGCATGCATCCTGCTATTAAATTTGGCAAAGGCTAATAAACACTTGGTCTCCCTGGTTTCCTGAGTGCCAAATCGCCCTCTAGATCATCATTACATGTCTCACTCCCCATTGCGACCTCCTCCATCACTTTTTCGTTCCCTCATAGAGCATGACAAACAGGCACTTTGGCCCAACTCGTTTATGCCAGCCAAGTTACCTTACTGAGCTACTCCAGTTTACCTGGACCTTTTAAAGCCTTCCTAGCTATGAACCTGTTAAGTGCTTTCTAAGCGTCACAATTGTACCCACCTCTACCACTTTCTCTGGCAGTGTTCAATATGCCCACCTCCCTTTGTGAGTGGGGAAAAATGCCCTCATGTCCCCTTTAACTCTTTCTTCTGTCACTTTAAACCTATGCCCTCTAGTTTTGGGTTTTACTATCCTGGGAAAGAGACTGGGACTATTTGTGGGCAAGAGGGAGAAATTTGAAAAGATTAGAATGAAAATAAAAATGGGGGCTAGGAAAAAGAGATGTAATAACAAACTGGGAGGGGGGATAGAGAAGGAAAGAATGAGATAGACAGAATGAAGAAGTAGAGGGAATGGGTATTAAAGTTGAAGCAGGAAGTTGGAGTAAAAGCTAAGAAGAGAGAATTACTTAAAGAGAGATACTCTGAAAGAAAATCTAACATGTAGCTGGACAAGTGAGAATAAGTGTTGACACAATCACAACATTTGCCAAGAAATAACTGTCCAGGATACACTTAATGTAATGCCACCGCGCTGGTATGTAATTTTCTGTGGCTTAAATGATTGCTTTGTGATTTATTGTACAACCTATACTGTCATTACAAAGTTTCTGTAATATGCTAAAAACCAATTAGGACAACATTAGGAGTCAAGGTTACTGAGTTTTCTGTGTGACTAGAACCTGTGCAATTTCTATCTTCTGAATGTAGTAGTATTTAGAGTGAAAGGCAGCAATACATATTGACTTCTCTGTCAACAGATGTAATAAACTTTAAAAAATTATTAATTAAAAAAATTGACTTCAGGCTAAAACACAGCTTGGTTTGATGGTTTTCCTATTGATGCCTCTGGTCATATGCCACTTGTTAAAATTGATTTCCAATGTAACCACTTAGAAAATTCCAAATCTTAAACTGAGGAGACGTTGCAATGTAGAAAGCAGCATCTTTTTGGATCAGATTTTAATCTAAGAATCTGCCTGCCCTGTCAGGTAGATAAAATATCCCATGCTGTATATCAAAGAAGAGTTAGAACATTCTTCTTGCTCCTCACCAAGCATCACTATTTAGTTTTTAGTCACATGGTGCAAGCTTGCTTAGTGCAAAATGGTGGTATATCTTCAACATTCTGGCTGGATTGGCTGTATGATCTACAAACTCGAGGTTTATTTCTTTGTCCTTTAAAGAAGAAAGGCAGTGTGGCAGTGGACCAGGTCAAGGGATACCCTGAGCTTCATCACAAGCCTTTGCTGACCTTTGATTGTGAGGTCTTGCTGTGAGGAAGTTCAAAGTAAAATTTATTATTAGAGTACATACACGTCACCACATAGAACCCTGAGATTCTTTTTCTGCGGGCATACTTAGCAAATCTATAGATCAGTCACTGTAAACAGGATCAATGAACAACAAACTGTGCAAATGCAAATATAAACACAGAGCAATAAATAAAGAGTATAAAGTAACAAGTAAGGTCCTTAAAGTGAGACCATCAGTTGTGGGGACACCAGAACTAGAATGAGTGTAGTTATCCCCTTTTGTTCAAGAGCCTGATGGTTGGTGGATGTTACAATGTGAACTCTTATTTGCCCAGACCACATTGGCAGAAAGCAAAATCTTTAATTTCTTTTACTGATTGAAGTACCAGTCATTGTTGGGAGCTTTGAGCAGGTCATCAGTATTTTTCTCATGTCTGGATGCAGTTATGTCCTACAATATTTTCTACTGACCCCAGTGTGCCAAGTTCCATTGATTGCGACGGAAAGCAAGATGAAGCTGTATTGGTCCATTCCAAAATTCAACAAATGGCATGATGTACAGAATGGCTTGCTTTTATCTATGTTCTCATTACAAGCCCACAAAGTTGACAGTGATTATGGTGCAAACACGAGGAAATCTGCAGATGCTGGAAATTCAAACAACAACACACAAAATGCTGGTGGAACACAGTAGGCCAGGCAGCATCTATAAGGAGAAGCGCTGTCGACGTTTCGGGCCGAGACCCTTCGTCAGGACTAACTGAAAGGAAAGATAGTAAGAGATTTGAAAGTAGCGGGGGGAGGGGGAAACGCGAAATGATAGAAGACTGGAGGGGGGTGGAATGAAGCTAAGAGCTGGAAAGGTGATTGGCGAAAGTGATACAGAGCTGGAGAAGGGAAAGGATCATGAGACGGGAGGCCTCAGGAGAAAGAAAGTTGGGGGGAGCACCAGAGGGAGATGGAGAACAGGCAGAGTGATGGGCAGAGAGAGAGAGAGAAAAAAAACAAACAACTAAATATGTCAGGGATGGGGTAAGAAGGGGAGGAGGGGCATTAACGGAAGTTAGAGAAGTCAATGTTCATGCCATCAGGTTGGAGGCTGCCCAGCCGGTATATAAGGTGTTGTTCCTCCAACCTGAGTTTGGATTCATTTTGACAGTAGAGGAGGCCATGGATAGACATATCAGAATGGGAATGGGACATGGAATTAAAACGTGTGGCCACTGGGAGATCCTGCTTTCTCTGGCGGACAGAGCGTAGGTGTTCAGCGAAACGGTCTCCCAGTCTGCGTCTTGTCTCACCAATATATAAAAGGCCACACCAGGAACACCGGACGCAGTATACCACACCAGCCGACTCACAGGTGAAGTGTCGCCTCACCTGGAAGGACTGTCTGGGGCCCTGAATGGTGGTGAGGGAGGAAGTATAAGGGCAGGTGTAACACTTATTCTGCTTACAAGGATAAGTGCCAGGAGGGAGATCAGCGGGAAGGGATGGGGGGGACGAGTGGACAAGGGAATCGCGTAGGGAGCAATCCCTGCGGAAAGCAGAAAGAGGTGGGGAGGGAAAGATGTGCTCGGTAGTGGGATCCCGTTGGAGGTGGCGGAAGTTATGGAAAATTATATGTTGGACCTGCAGTCTGGTGGGGTGGTAGATGAGGACAAGGGGAACCTCATCCCTAGTTGGGTGGCGTGTGGATGGGCTGAGGGCAGATATGCGGGAAATGGGAGAGATGCATTTGAGAGCAGAGTTGATGGTGGAAGAAGGGAAACCCCTTTGTTTAAAAAAGGAAGACATCTCCTTCGTCCTGGAATGAAAAGCTTCATCCTGAGAGCAGATGCGGCAGAGACGGAGGAATTGTGAGAAGCGGATAGCATTTTTGCAAGAGACAGGGTGGGAAGAGGAATAGTCCAGGTAGCTGTGAGAGTCTGCAGGCTTATAGTAGATATCAGTAGATAAGCCGTCTCCAGAGATGGAGACAGAAAGATCAAGAAAGGGGAGGGAGGTGTCGGAAATGGACCGGGTAAATTTGAGGGCAGGGTGAAAGTTGGAGGCAAAGTTAATGAAGTTGACAAGCTCAGTATGCATGCAGGAGGCAGCACCAATGCAGTCGTTGATGTAGCAAAGGAAAAGAGGGGGACCGATACCCGTATAGATTTGGAACATGGACTGTTCCACAAAGCCAACAAAAAGGCAGGCATAGCTCAGACCCATACAGGTGCCCATGGCTACACCCTTGGTTTGGAGGAAGTGGGAGGAGCCAAAGGAGAAATTATTGAGAGTAAGAACTAATTCCGCTAGATGGAGGAGAGTGGTGGTAGAGGGGAATTGGTTAGGTCTGGAATCCAAAAAGAAGTAAAAAGCTTTGAGACCGTCCGGGTGGGGGATGGAGGTATATAGGGACTGGACATCCATGGTGAAAATAAGGCGGTGGGGGCCAGGGAACCAGTGATTATGGTCTCTCACTAACTAGGCTTCTTGTTAGATTGCTATCTGTAAGTTGTTGCCAGTTCTTTATATAGATCATGAAAGAAGGTGCAAACAACTGGACACTTAAGATCATAAAAGATAGGAGTAGAATTAGACCATTCAGCCCATCGAGTCTGCTCCACCAAGCTGTCCTACCATTTAGTCAAGCAATCAGCTCAACATAGTCGTAGTTTCACCCAACATATCAAACTCCTCCATCACAAATTTATCCTGAACCCTTTGTCAAATTGGGAAAGGAAAATAAAAAAAATAGACTGAGGATGGGCGGCTGAACAAAGGAAATACTCAACAGTTTCTCACTAAACATTAATGTTATCCATTCCCCCACTATGTTCCCACTTACTGAAGACAAACTTGTTTTCTACCTTTCCCAGTTACAATGAAGAATCGAGGAACATTAACTATTTCTCTTTCTGCAGATACTGCCTAACGACTGAGTATTTCCAGTGTTTGCTTCTTCAAGTTTCATTATAATTGCAGCATCTATGACTTTTTCATTCACACACTTGTTTTCCACAGGGTGCAGACATGGTGGTACCGTAGTGGGAGGAAGAATACATGTAACTCCGTAAAACTCTAAGAGGTATCCTGTCAGCATATCAGGGAATATTTTTACTGATTATGGACTGATATCCTCACCATCATTCAGTGAAGAACAAAACTCTTCAGTGAGAAACTTACCCCTACGTGGCAAGGAACTCACTCGTGCTCACTATCACTCAGAAAAGAACTCTATTCTGTCAGGCAAGACAAAATTTTCTTTTGACTGAAGACAATAATCCTGCTGACCACTCAGTGAGGAATGCAACCATGTTCATACACACCTAGTGATACACAGTCACTGAAGTACAGAATCCTGCTTACCTTTACTATGCAATCCTGCTCTTCACTGAATGGGGAACTCAATCCCTTTTCACTTAACTCAGTGCATTATATACAGATAGGGAAGGAAGAACCAAGTATAATAGATGAAAATTGGGAGGCACGAGGGATGAACTGTCAAACTTCTAAAACATTTTTGGAATTGCCTAAATATGTTGTTTCGATTCGTAATTCAAGTCAAAATAACTGATGCCAAGATTAAGGCATTTTTGTTGGACCACAAATTGAACAGGTCATCAATGACAGGCAATTCGAAGCAAGTCTAGTGGGGCCACAGAAAATCGCGTAGCAGGCATTCAAAGATGTTGTTTAAAACTTTTTTGGCAACTACAGAGCACCAAACAATGTGCAGCTGGTTGACAACATGCTTGAAGCCTACAAAATCATGAAGTGCACGGTCATGGAGAAACAGTATCAGGGTAACTGGAATCCATCGATGCTGGCTGATTATTGTTAGAGACTGAAGCGAGAAGCCTCAGACACTGAGTACAAATGAAAATCATCAACAAAACATTTTTAGCTTAGTTGAACTTTTGCAAAGTGACAGCACAATTGTGCAATTCAATGCATTATATTCAATAAAAATTAATTTCTTGTTTCTCCAAGTTCCTATGCAATACAACTAGTCTGAAATTATATTTGTGCTCAGCTTTAAGTGGTCTGAAAAATATTTCTGAGGAAGCAACACTTTTGAAAAAAAAACTTGTAGTATCATTTGTAGCTGCAAACTTGTGCACATTTTTAATACAGGAAATTAATAATCTTAGTTCTGATCCAGGTCGGCTGAATTTGATGTTGATTATTGTAGCTGGTAGAAAGATAATAGGAATAAAACCAGACATATCAGAGAGGTTTGACCCAGGCATTGGGGCTGGCCACAGCAAGAGTGTGCTCAGCCCAGCTGAGCTTGCAAAATCCCTGACATAAGCATCTGGCAGAACGCCGAGATACTGAAGAGCTGATAGAAACACCCTTTTTATTTGCATAGCTACCACTACTGTTTAAAGCAGGTGGACTGAGAATCCTTACAGCATTAGCAACTGTTTGTCTGCATTCCACTATAATCTAACCCTGCTCCATCTAATCATAGTATGATTGTGGATAGTCAGGATTGCTTTGCGAGAGGCATGGCATGTCTCACAAACCTGACTGAATTCCTCGAGGATGCAACAAAGCACTTTGATGAAGGTAGAACAATGAATGTGGTGTATATGGGTTTTTGTAAGGCTTTTGATAAGATTCCCCATGGTAGGCTCATTCAGGAAGTCAGGAGGCACGGAATCTAGTGAAACTTGGCTTTGTGGATACTGAATTGACTTGCCCAGAGTACACTCAGGGCTGTTGTAATGGAGAGTACTCTGCCCAAAGTCCGTCCCTAGTGGTGTTCTCCAGGGATCTGTTCTGGGACCGCTGTTGGTGATTTTGCACTTTTTGTGCATAAATAACTTGGATGAGGAAGTGGAATGGTGGGTCAGTAAGTTTGCAGATGAAACAGGTTGGCAGAGTTGTAGATAGTGTAGAAGGTTACCGTAAGTTATAACAGGACATTGACAGGATTCAGAGCTGGGCTGAGAAGTGGCCGATGGAGTTCAACCTGGAAAAATATGAAGTGGTTCACTTTGGAAGGTCAAATTTGAAGGTAGAATCTAGGGTTAATTGCAGGGTTTATAGCAATGTGGAGGAACAGAGGAATCTTGGTGCCCATGTCCATAAATCCCTCAAAGTTGCCACGCAAATTGATAGGGTTGTTAAGAAGGCGTATAGTGTGTTGGCCTTCATTAGTCGGGGGACTGAGTTCAAGAGCCGTGAGATAATGTTGCAGCTCTTTAAAACCCTGGTTAGACCACACTTGGAATATTGTGTTCAGTTCTGGTCACTTCATTACAGGAAGCATGTTGACGCTTTAGAAAAGGTGCAGAGGAGATTTACCAGGATGCAGCCTAGATTAGAGGGCATGTCTTTTGAGAATAGGCTGAGTGAGCTAGGGCTTTTCTTTTTGGAGCGAAGGAGAATGAAAGGAAACTTGAAAGAGGTGTACAAGATGAGGAGAGGCATTGATCAGGTGCGCAGACTTTTTTCTCCCCCAGAGCCGAAATGGCTCATATATGGGGGCATAATTTTAAGGTGATTGGAGGAAAGTATTAGGGTGAACGTTAGGGGGAATTTTTTTTTACACAAAGAGTGGTGTGTGTGTAGAGGCAGATATTTAGGGACATTTAAGGTGCTCTTAAATAGGCACATGGATGATAGAAATGCAGGGTTATGTGGGATAGAAGGGATAGAATGATTTTAGAATCGGTTGGCACAACATCAGGAGATGAAGGGCCTGTACTGTACGATAATATTTGATGTTCTATTACCTTCAAGTCAATCCTCGTTCATTGAGAAAGCAAGAGCATGTTGAGGTGTACCTGATACTGAGAGGACTGGAAGCTGCAGCGAGGGTTAGATCATGCTAGATAACAGAAGCTGTATGTGCAGTTTACAGCAATGTGCAAAGCCTTCTACACCACTGCCAAATCTGCCATTCAAACAGACGGGGTGCCTAGGCCATGGGAACATCTCCGCCTCCACTGGTTTGGGATATATTGCTATTCCTTTGTGTCACTGGGATCAAGTTCTCACATTGGGTGAATCCAGAAGACAATGAGACAAAGGAACAGAATTAAGCCATTCAGCCTGTTCAGTCTGTTCTGCTGTTTGATCATGGGAGATTTATTATTCCTCTCAAGCCCCATTCTCTCGTAGTCCCCCTATAACTTCTGATGCCCTTACTAATTAAGAACCTATCAACCTCTGCTTTAAATATACTCAATGACTTGGCCTCTGCACCCGTCTGTGGCAATGTTATGATTTTGTTCCAGCTGTGCAGTTTTGAGGAACCTTAGCACTGGATTCTAGTCTTGTCAGAAGTATCTACAAATTCTGAATGAACAAATAAGTTAAATAGATGAACAAATAGAGATCTTGCAAAGTTTTGGTTTCCTGTTCATTTTATATCAGGATTTCAACCCCGCATCCTGTAAGTCACTGAAACTGTTTATATCTGCCCCCACATTATAGATCATCTCTACCCACAGCTCACTGCTTTGGCAATCTATTCCTTTATTATCTTTTTAGCCTAGAAAGGGACAGGTTTATTTTATACATTGAATTTGCAGATTACAGTTGTAATATTTAAAAGTGTTTACACAGGGATGGAAAAGATAAAAAGGGATACAGGACTGATGAAGGTAAATGGAATTAGTGTTGATAGGATGGCATGAATAGGGGCAGCTGAAAGGACCCATTTCTGTGCCGTATGATTCCACAAGTGTGGAAGAAGCTTGAACGCAAGTCTCCTGAATTCAGTGAAGAACAAGCCTTCCTCCTTTAGGAGCAGTCCCTCAGTAGGCCACAGGGCCCAACCTTCATCATTGAGGTGCATCATGACTTCAACAAGTTCTTTTCTTCCTGTTGCATTTGGATAGTTTCCATTGCAAGGCCCACTTCCTTTAGACTATTAATTATAACCAGCACAGTGAATGATGTAGCATGCTTCATTGTTCACTGTTTACAGCTTGGGATACATTAGTTGGTCTCTCTGAATGATGAGAGGCACTAAATCAGTAAATGTACACTCTCGACTGCCCGTTAAGGGCAGCATTGAAGGTCCTCCATCTCTGGTGGTGTCCAGGGCTTTCTTCAGCATGTCAGTAACTCAGTTTTCACTACTGTCGGTCATGCAAGTCCCAGGTGGAGACTCAGGAATACCATCACGCGCAGATGTAGAAGGATTTTTCAGTGCTGTTTCTGTAACAATTTTGTTTTACCAGTCAGGTTGTTAGTCCTGAGCTGAACCCCTGAATCTGGAGGTCTGATGGACCACTCTTAGCCTAGCCTCTACACATTGACCTGTTTGGCATGGGTGACCCTACCAAGAGCCAAAACATAAAGCCCTGACTCCAGCCAACTAACTCTCCCGGTCATTGAGGTGTACAAGCTTCCAAACCCAACGACAAGGTCATGGTCACTCAGAGACCAATTTATTTGGTGTACACCTGTTTGTTAATGCAAATATCTAATCAGCCAGTCACCTGGCAGCAACTTGATGCATAAAAGGACATGGGCATGGTCAAGAGGTTCATTTGTTCAGATCAAACATCAGAATGGGGAAGAAACGTGATCCAAGTGACTTTGATCATGGAATGATTGTTGGTGCCAGACGGGGTGGTTTGAGTATCTCAAAAACTGCTGATTTCCTGGGATCTTCATACAAGACAGTCTCAGGAGGAGCGGTTCCCAAACATCTTTACACCATGGAGCCTTATCATTAAACGAGGGGTCTGTGTATCTCAGGTTTGGAGCTCCTGGTCCAGAGTTTACTGAGAATGGTGCAAATAACAAAACATCCAGCAAGCAGCAGTTTTGTGGGTGTAAACACTGTCAATGAGAGAGGTCAGAGGAGAATGGCCAGGCTGGTTCAAGCTGATAAGAAGGCAACAATAACTCAAATAAACACGTGTTAAAACAGTGGTGTGCAGAAGAACATCTTTAAACGGACACACATCAAACATTGAAGAGGCTACAGCGGCAGAAGACCATGGGCATACACTCTGTGGCCACTTTACTAGGTACAGGAGGTACCTAATGATGTAGCACTGAGTAAATTTCAACTAATATGCTTATTTAGTTTAGTTTAAATTTAGTTTAGTTTTGAAGACACACAGATGTCCCTTGCTTTACAAATGTCCGCTTTACGTCACTTCGCTTTTACAAAAGACCTACATTAGTAGCCAGTTTTCACATTACAAAGAGGATTTTCGCTTTTATGAAAATGTTTCCCATATAAATTAATGGTTCTTCGCTTCGCGCCATTTTGGCTTAAGAAAGGTTTCATAGGAACGCTCTACCTTTGTAAAGGGAGGGAGGACACCTGTACTGTGGTAATAGACCCTTATGGCCCACCAGGTCCGTGCAGCCTAATTACACCCATGTGGCTGATTAATCTTCTAGCTCAGACGCCTTGGAATGTGGGAGGAAAGTGGAGCATCCGGAGGAAACACAAGAGGTCACGGGGAGAATGTACAAACTCTTTACAGCCAGTGGCCAGAATTGAACCCGGGTCACGAGTGCTGCAATAGTGTTATGCTAACCACTACGCTACCGTGCCAGCCAATTCATCATCATAGTCTGAAACTTGAACTTTAAATTGTTTTATTAGTTCAAAATTAATCAAATATATGATCCAAGTGTTTTTCAACTACATGCTGAGAGAATGCTACGTTCAGTAGGAGAGCCGGGTCGAGTAAATATTGCAAAAGGCAACTTGCATACAGAGAGAGCAAGTGAAAATAGAAATGGCCCAGCTAGCTTCTTACAACATGGAAAACAAACTGAATTATTTTCTTTGGCATAAGACTTTGGGAAAATCTCACTGCTTTCTCAGTGATCAGTGTTAACCCTATTGTATGGGAGCAAAATGTACTACAGTAATTTGTCTCGTCCTGCTTTGCGCAGTGAGGTCAGATATTGATGTCTAGACACTGCCTTTTGGATCCACACTGAACATACAAACTGCAGCCCTATCTGTTATATCTGAACATATAAAAAAGGTGGAGACTCCATTTCATCTTTTAACAAGTTTATCTATTTTCTTTAAGCCTGCCAAGTGCATGTACCTGTAATCTCAGCCCTTTGTAGGATCAATCAAACTAGTATACGCCAAAGGTCAAAACAGTGATCCAAGGTGACCCCTCTAAAGCACTTTGACCCTGCGGACTTGGAAGACAGCAGCTGTCACATATATACTGTATATTACTACCTATAGAATTAGTTGATATGCATTACTACATATGGAGTTAGTGGGTATATATTACAGAGTTAGTATGGCTCATAGACTGCCAGAAGGAACAACAGGTAGCCAGCGGAAAATGTAGGCTGGCAATGGGTTCCAGATTTAGGATTATGATCTTGCCAGACCTTCAGTGGTGACGCACTGTCAGTAGGAATAGGAGACTCCTGTGAGGACCTCGTTCTTCATGGGAACAAGAGTGTAATAGGGCAAAGAGTGGAGAAATAGTAAGGAAGGTATTGCCATAATTCTTTATAAACCTGAGCAGACCATTACATCATGGCTGGCACACGGACTCCACTAAAAGTGCTGCAGGCTCACAGTGCTGGTGACCCCAGGTTCAATCTTGTCCTCAGGTGCTATCTACGAGGAGTCTGTACGTTCCCTCAGTGACCTGTGCATGCTCCTGCTTCCTCTCACGCTCTAAAGACATGTGGTTGAAGGGTAGGTTAGGCACAGTGGACTCCCCATAACATATAGATAAAGTAGTAGGTGATTTACTCCTCTCCCTGCAGCGCTGAGGCTGTGAGATTGCACGGCTGCTGTGCTTTGTGCTTGTGAGTTTTGCAGCCATTTGCCTCACAAGTATGATGAACTGAGACTGGGGCTTTGGGCCTACTCCGGGCTGCTCCAGGGATTTGGATTCCATTTGGTTTCAGAATGCAGTTGTTGTTGCTTGCTTCTATTGTTTGCATGATTTGTGATTTTTTTTCTCTCTTTCTCTGCAAACTGGGGGTGCCCTTTCTTTTCTTAATTGGGTTCTTTCAGGTTTTTTGCTTTGTGACTGCCTGTAAGCAGACAAATCTCAAGGTTATATAATTTTATACATTCTTTGATAATAAATGTACTTTGAACCTTTGAATCTAGAGGGGAAATAAAGTGGGCTAAAGTGAAAATAGGTGCTTAATAATCAGACACAAAATGCTGGAGGAACTCAGCAGGCCAGGCCGCGTCTATGGAAAAGAGTACATTTGACATTTTGGCTGAGACCCTTCAGCAGGACTGGAGGAAAAAAAAGATGAGGAGTAGATTTAATATCACATCCCTGGAAGGGTGCAGTGATATTACAGGCCACCCTACCAGGGATAGGGTTCCTCTTGTCCTCTTGTCACCCCATCAGCCTCCATGTCCAGCACATAATTCTCTGGAAATTCTGCCATCTTCAACGGGATCCCCCCAACAAGTACATCTTCCCCCACCCCTCACTTTCTTTTCTCTGCAGGGATTGCTCCCTACATGACTCACTTGTCTATTCCTCCCTCCCCACTGATCTCCCTCCTGGGACTTATCCGTGCAAGTGGAACAAGTGCTACACCTCCTCCCTCACTACCATTCAGGGCCCCAAACAGTCCTTCCAGGTGCGGCGACACTTCACTGATGAGTCTGTTGGGGTCATATACTGTGCCCAGTGCACCCAGTGTGGCCTTCTGTACATCGGTGAGACCTGACAGAGATTCGGAGACCGCTTTGCACCGAGCACCTACATTCTGTCCACCAGAAAAAGCGCGATCACCCAATGGCCACCCATTTTAATTCCACTTCCCATTCCCATTCCGATATGTCAACCCATGGCCTCCTCTGATATCGCGATGAGGCCACACTCGGCTTGGAGGAACAACACCTTATGTTCTGCCTGGGTAGCCTCCAACCTGATGGCATGAACATCAGTTTCTCGAACCTGGTAATAACCCTCCCCCTTCATCATTCCCGACCCCCTTTTTCCTCCCTCACCTTATCTCCTTGCCTTCCCATCGCCTCCCTCTGGTGCTCCTCCCCCTTTACTTTTTCCCATGACCTTCTGTCCTCTCCTATTAGATTCTCTCTTCTCCAGCCCTGCATCTCTTTTACCAATCAACCTCCCAGCTCTTTACTTCACCCCTCCCCCTCCCAGTTTCAGCTCTCAGCTGTTGTTTCTCTCTCCCCTTCCCCCACCTTTTAAGTCATCTATTTTTCTCCAGTCCTGCTGAAGGGCCTCAGTCCGAAACGTTGACTGTACTCTTTTCCATAGAAGCTGCCTGGCCTGCTGAGTTCCTCCTGCATTTTGTGTGTTGCTTGGATTTCCAAATCTGCAGATTTTCTCTTCTTTGTTCTTAATAGTCAAAGCAGACTCAGTGGGACCAAGGACTTATTTTCATGTTCAAAATTCAAAGTAAATTTATTATTAATGTACATGTACGTCACCATATACAACCCAGAGATTCATTTTCTTGTGGGCATACTCAGTAGATCTATAGAGTAATAACCATAATGGTATCAATGAAAGATCGCCCAACAAGGGGATTTGTCCTGAGCACAGAAGGCAACAAACTCCACAAATACAAAAAGAAGAAATAATAATAATGATAATAATTAATAAGTAAGCAATAAAGATTGAGAACATGAGATGAAGTGCCTTTGAAAGTTGTGGGAGCATTGCTCTAAGATTCTGACTTAATTAAATCAATGTGAAATATAACAATGATTGAGCATATCTAATTACAGTTGCATAATGCAATGTCTGTGAAAGACACCAAACAGCAAGGACTCAGAAGTAGATTCTTGAAACCACTTTTCACCAAACCTGGAACCTTTGAATTGTATAATAATGAGCAAGTATGTAAATGTAAAACAATTGTGTTTCAAATCTCTGTCTCTTACGCCATGCAGCAAGACACAGGGACAATGCAGTTCCCTGTCACAGGCTGTGATACAGGTGGAAGGCAGCTCAATGCCATGCTATGTGTGCAAACACAGACACATTGTTTTAATTGCTGCATCACCAGAAAGCCCAGTATTTATTACCCCCTTCCTTTTGCCCACCAACTGATCGCTTGCTGGGTCATTTCACCGGCCAATTAAGAGTCAGCCACATTACTGCGAGTCTGAAATGAAAAGTTATCTGGGCAAGCAATGGTCAGAAGATTTCCATTCCTTAACCTGTCTGATAGATTCACTATCAACCATAATCATACAGTTCTGTATTTCAGATTTACTTAATTAATGAACAACTTTCTTTACTTCTTGCTCTCTGGATCATTACTCCAGGATTGTGAATCCCAAGTGGAGCGATATTACAATGTGTATGCTGAGACCTGGTTGTGGCTCAGCTCCTTAAAATTGCTGCCTTTGAATCTTCTTACGTTAACATGTTGGAGAAAAATACAGTGCTTAGACCAATCAATTTAATTGACAGAAGTTAATGCAGACAAGTGTGAGATGTTGCAGTTCGGTAGGACCAATCAGTCTTACACAGTGAGTGGTAGGTCACTGAGGAGTGTGGTCAAGCAAAGGGATCAGGTCCATAGCTCATTGAAACTATCACAGGTGGGTAGGGTCAGAAAGAAATCTTCTGGCATGTTGGCCTTCGTAGATCAAAGTATTGAGTACAGGATGTTATGTTGAAGTTGTATAAGATATTGACGAGGCCTAATTTGATAGAGGTATACAAAACTGAGGGGTGTAGATAGGGTAAATGCAAGCAGGCTTTTTCCACTGAGGTTGGATGGGACTATAACTAGAGCCATGGGATAAGGGCAGAAGTTGAAAAAGTTTAAGGGGAATATGAAGGGAAACTTCTTCACTCAGAGGGTTGTGAGAATGTGGAACAAGCTGCCAATACAAGTGGTACAAGCAAGCTTGATTTCAGCGTTTAAGAGAAGTTTGGATAGGTACATGGAAGGTAGGTCTTTGGAGGTCTATGGTCCTGGTGCAGGTTGATGTGAGTTGGCAAATTCAAAGGCTCGACATAGACTAGATGGGCTGAAGGGTCTATTTCTGTGCTATTCTTTTCTATGACTCTATGAAATAAACTTAAATATTATACAAGTGGCAACATGTCATTGAGTCACAGAGAACTACAACATAGAAACAGGCCCTTCAGTCCATTTAGTTCTTGCCTAGTCACATCAACTTGCATCTAGATTATATCCCTCCATACTTGTACCATCGATGGGCCTATCCAGACTTCTCTTAACTGTTAAAACCCAACCCTCATCCACCACTCCTACTCATTCCACACTCTCACCACCTTCTGAGTGAAGAAATTGCCCCTCAGGTTCTTCTTTAATATTTCAACTTTTGTGCTTGAACCAAGACCTCTTGTTCTAGTCTCACCCAACCGCAGTGGAAAAAGGCTGCTTGCATTTATTCGACCCATACCCCTCATAATTTTGTATAGCTGTATCAAATCTCCCCTCATTCTCCTTTGCTCCAGGGAACTGAGTCCTAACCTATCCAAACTTTCCCTAGAACTCAGATTGTCAAGTCTCAGCGACATCTTTGTAAATTTTCTCAGAATTCTTTCAGTCTTATCCATATCTTCACTGTAGGTAGGATGACCACAACTGCACACAATACTCCAAATTAGACTAATGTCTTGTTCGACCTCAACATAATATCCTAGCTCCTGTACTCAATATTTTAATTTATGAAGGCCAATGTGCTAAAAGCTCTCTTTACAGCTATCTACCTGCGATGCCACTTTCAAGGGATTATGGATCTGTATTCCCAGCTTCCTTTGTTCTACCGCACTCAGAGCCCTTCTGTTCACTGAGTAGGTCTTACCCTGGCTTGTCCTCTCAAGTGCACGTTCAGATTTGTCTGCATTAAGTTCCATTCTGCTGATTTTCAGCCCATTTTTCCAGTTGGTCCAGATCCCGCTGCAAGCTCTGGTAATCTTCCTCATTGTCCACTTCACCCCCAATCTTGGTGTCATCTGCAAATATGCTGATCTAGTTTACCACATTGTCATCCAGATTGCTGATGTAGATGACAAACAACTACAGACTCAGACTGGATCCCTACAGCACACTACTCGCAGGCTTCCAATCAGCAATACAACCATTTTCTACTGTTCTCTGGCTTCTTCTGCAAAGCCAATGTTGAATCTAATTTATTACCTCATCCTGAATACCAAGTGACTGAATCTTCTTGGCCAACCTCCCACGTGGGACCTTGTCAAATACTTTGCTAAGGTCCATGTAGACAACATCCACTGTCTTCATCAACTTTCCTGGTAACTTCCTCGAAAAACTCAAAAGTTTGGTTAGGCATGACGTAGCATGTTGACTATCCCTAATCAGGCCTTGTCTATTCAAACACTTGTATATCTGGTCCCTTAGAACACCTTCCAACAGTTTACCCACTACTGACATCAGACTCACCAGCCTATAACATTGGAACAACCTTAGTTATCCTCCAATCCTCCAGCACCTCACTCATGACTAAGAATGTTTTACATTCTCTGCTAGTGGACCCTGAAATCTCTGAGGGAACACTTTTTCAGGCCCTGGGAATTTATCCACCTTAAAATTATCTCAAGACACCAAGTACCTCCTCCTCTATATAATCTGTATACAGTCAATGACCTCAAAGCTATTTTGCTTCACTGATATGGGCTTTGTATTTGTCTCCCTAGTAAATACAGATGCAGAAAAATACACTTAAAATCTCTCCCAGCTTTTTTGGCTCCATGCATAGATGACCCTGCTGATTTTCAAGTGCAACCAATTTTGTACCTTGCTATCTTTTTGCTCTTAAAATATCTGTAGAAACCCTTGGGGTTATCCTTCACCTTGTTTGCTAGAACAACCTCATGTTTTCTTTTAGCCTAGCTCTCCTGATATCCCTCTAAATATTCTCTTTCATTTCTTACGCTGCTCAAGTACTTATTTGTTCCTTTTGTTGATATCTGCTAAGCACCACCTTCTCCTTCTTAACCAGGTCTCAATATCTCTCAGAAACCAAG
The DNA here is from genome assembly GCF_030144855.1 of Hypanus sabinus. Taxonomy (NCBI): domain Eukaryota; kingdom Metazoa; phylum Chordata; class Chondrichthyes; order Myliobatiformes; family Dasyatidae; genus Hypanus; species Hypanus sabinus. The sequence goes on from NC_082707.1 coordinate 120,945,255, forward strand.
GTTCCTTAAACCTGTAAGCCTTGCCTTTTATTCTGACAGGGACATACAAACTCTGTACTCTCAAGATTTCATTTTTGAAAGTCTCCCGCTTACCAAGCATACCATTGCCAGAAAATAATCTACCGCAATCTACACTTGCCAGATACATTCTGATGCCACCAAAATTGGCCTTTCTCCAATTTAGAATCTATTTGGAGAACCAAACCTATCCTTCTCCATAATTATCTAGAAACTAATGGAATTATGATCACTGGATCTAAAGTGTTTCCCTTCTACACGCACTTTTGTCACCTTTCTGTCTCGTTCCCTAATAGGAGATCCAGTATTGTACCTTCTCTAGTTGGGACCTCTGTACAGTATATTGAATAAGGAAACTTCCTTGAAACTATTTGACAAACTCTGTCTCATCCAACCCTTTTACATCATGGGGAGTTCCAGTTAATAAGTGGAAAGCTGAAATCATCTACTCTCATAACCTTATGTTTCTTGCAACAGTCTGTGATCTCTCTATAAATTTGCTCCTCTAAATATCACTGACTATTGAGTGATCGATAATATAATCCCATTAGTGTGGTTGTACCTTTATTATTCCTTAGTGTCATCCATATATCCTCAGTAGATGAACTCGTCAGTCTGCTGTGACATTTAAAAAATTGTGCTAACATTATAAGAAGAGGTCAGCAATTCATAACTTAATTTGTGGTTAACTATTTGGGTCCCCAGTATTTTAAGCTATTACGGAGTAACAGTTGAAGAGAAGTCTGTACTGATTTGCCTGGAGCCCAGTTCTTAACGTTCAGCTAGAGCTCTATTGATGGGCCTGTTTAGAGAGAGCACATCGACATCCCATCTTTTGAACTTTGCTTTGGCTGTTGTGGAGGCTTGGTGGCTCTTCACTGAAAACCTCCTTAACCGTTGTGCCTGAAAGAAGTAATTGATAGGGACATCCATGTAATGTCAGACCTTGGACAGAAATGCAAGGTGGGGAGGGGTTGGGGAAAAGGAACAGGGTTCTGTATGGTTCAATTAGATCAACTCTCATTCTTTGAAGTACGAGAGAATAGAGGTTGATTATACTCGGTCTCTCCCTGTAAGACAAATGCACTATCGTGGAGCAAATCAGATGAATTATGGAAAGTCATCAAGTCTGACAACATAGAGACAGAGCTTTCAGCTTGTCAAGTTCATGATGACCAGCTAACACCCATTTACACTACTCCTACATTAATCCCCTTTTTGTCGTTCTCTCTTCGGATGAATTGCCCCCAAATTTACCACGCAGCTATGCTCTGGGGCTAATTACCCAACCAACCTATGTATCATTGGGAAACGGGAAGAACCCAGAGCACCTGGAGGAAACTCAGCTGTCACAGGAAGAATGTGCAAACTCTGCACAGACAACCGGAAGCCAGGTTGCTGAAGTAGTGAGAGAGCAGCTTTACTAGCTGTCCCATTGTGCAGCCCTTTGTCTTCTGCAGGTATATGATGTTTTTCTGGCTATGGAGATGAGGGTTGCATACAGCCCTCCAGGTGCAGCCCTGTATAACTGTGGTCAGATGCCTCGAGGAAGGTGGTCACTCGTTGGATGCAAGACACATTGGACACATCTTGCCACATGTTCCCACTCACGCCTGAGGCAGATTCCTACAGTTCCCTGCGACTGTGGTCAGTATACTTAGAAAACCGGCCAGTGCTTGTGCTTTGCTTGCTGCCGTGGAGAAGTCCCCAGAGCTCAGAGTTAGTACCAGCCAAGCAGAACTTGGGTGGCCAGTGTCATCTGACACCTAAGACTCAATGATGTCCCTGAGTCCACCACCGTCCCCCGCTGGCTGGGGACCAGGTCAAACCCTAGCCATGTGTGAGTGTCTGAGCTAGTGTACAGTTCACCAACTTAATAACACACCCTCAGAAGGATCTTCAATTGTCACCTTCCGTCATCCATTTTGGATAACTTGAAGCCCTGGCAAACAGCATAGAAACAAGTTCAGCTCACTCATGCCCACCACAGTATCTACCGAACTGATCCCATGTGCATGTGTCCTTCAGGGTAAAATTATTATCAAAGTACATATGTGTGAGCCTATACAACCTCAAGGTTCACTTTCTTTGCAGGCATAATGCAGAATAGAATAATCGAATCAAAGAAAGACCACGCCAGCTGGGCATACAACCAATGCACAAAAGACAACAAACTGCACAAATACAAAAGAAAGAAATAATAATAATTATGAGATGAAGAGTCCTTGAAAGTGAGTCCATATGTTGTGGGAGCACTTTGGTGATGGAGCAAGTGAAGTTATCCCCTTTGGTTCAGCAGCCTGATGTTTGAGGGGTAGTAACTATTCCAGAACCTGGCGGTGTGAGTCCTGAGGCTCCTGAGCTTTCTTCCCAACGACAGCAGCGAGAAGAGGGCTTGACCTAGGTGTTAGGGGTTGCCAACGGCAGACGCTGTCCCCTGCGACAACGCCTGGTGCAGATATGCTTAATGGTGGTGGGGGGGGAGTGCTTTACTCATCCACTATTCCCTGCAGGTTTTCTGTTTTAGGCCGTTGGTGTTTCCACACCCGTTGCAAGGATTCCTCTAACCTGTCCTATCCACATACTTAACCAAATGTCTTTTTAATTTTTGTTACTGGACTTTCCTCAACCACCCCCTCTGGAGCTCAATCCATACACCCACCACTCTCGAAAGTTGCTCCGCAGGTCCTTTTTAAACCTTCAGCTGGCATCTTATAGCTATACCCTCTGGTTTTAGATTCCCATCTCTGGGAATAAGACAGTGCATTCACCCATCAATGCTCCTTGTGGTCTTATACACCTTGATAAGGAATCCACTTAATCTCTCAGATGCCAATGAATCAAGTCCCAGCTTGCCCAGGCTCTCCCTTCAACTCAAGCCTTGAGTTCTGGCAACATCCTCATAAATCTTCTCTGCATTCTCTGATGTCTTTCCTATCACAGGACAGACAAAACTGTACACAATTATCCAAATGTGGTCTCACCAACATTTTGCACAACTGCAACATAACATCCCAACTCTTCCAAACAGCGTCCTCACCGATGAAGGCCAGGGTGACAAACACCACCTTCGTCATCTTTTCTGGGACTGATATACAGTAACTTTCCTGCCTTCCTGTGAGAGAGATAGACAGGGAAAGTTATATTAGTCCTAGCAAAGGCAAGTCTGTTATAGGCTAGAATGGACTACAGACGTCAGAAGGGTGTGATTGTGTAAGAGAGTTGAGCCATTGCTTAGCCTGAGGCTGGAGCAAAGCCATTGTGAAGGGGTTGATGCAGATGAAATTAGAATAGCCTCAGATTTATAGAGGGGAGGACAAGGGAAACAGGTCACAAAAGCGTTGGAATAATAAAGTCTAGCCAATGCATGGATGTGTTTCAGCAGAAATAATGTGTGGTTTGGTATGTACTATCTGACAAACCGATCAGATTTCACTTATTGTCAAAAGTCTAGGTCTGGTGGCAGCATGACATGTGAAACAGTGATATTTAACTGTGTTGCTAAGTTCCCATCTTTGTGTCTCTGTTGCACACTGCTTCTGCATCTGGTAGGTGGGGTACTTTTGCAAAGGGGTAACAGCTCTCTGCCCCCTGCTCTCTGGCAGAACAGACAAGAGCAGGCTGCTGAGTGACTGAAATGGGAGCATGGACCATTGTTTGTACTTTATGAGGGCTTGTGGCAATCAAAGTGAAAAGGGGTAAGGGGAAGCATCAGGTAAATGGGGATGGGAGGAAGTGTAACAGCGAGGTGTGGGTAGGAGGAGTGAAGTGATGGCCTACGAGTTGACAAAGCAAAGTGATAAGCAGTACAGGAAGGGCTTTAATCTGAAAATAGTCTCCACGCATATGCAGACAGTTCTGAGCCTTATATAGCATCACCTCTGCTGACCTGAACCCAGAACTAATTTGTCAGTGTTTGTCTGGATGAGTAGAAATTTCCTCTCATGAGGGAAAACCATCGTCTTCAGCTCCATTCTTCAGCAATTGACCTACCCCTCTTCCTGGCAAATGGACACGAAGATGACAAAAGTTCTGGTTCATATCCAACTCGGAAGAACATCTAATTTTATACGCACACCTTTACAAAGCCTCCCTTTTCTCATCCATGGAACTTTGATAAAACCCTGCCCTACTTCACAGCACCTGCTGCTGAAGCATTTCCCTGTGTATTAGCTAGACTTCACCGAATCCCAGATTCTATCCTCCATGCATTTGAGGTCACTCAAAACTCGAAATACAAGGGATTTTGCAGATGCTGTAAATCTCAAGCAATGCACACAAGATGCTGGAGGAACTCAGCAGGTCAGGTAATATCTATGAAGAGGAGTGAACAGTTAACATTTTGGGCTGAGACCCATCACTAGGACACATTGCTGCCTAATTCACCAATGCCATTGGCACTCAGTTTATTATTGTCACGTGACAAAGTTTTGCATCACATCCATATAGATATTTTTATCTTTGTCAGCACATTGAGGTCATACAAGGGAAGCTATCCTTGAGCCTGGTAATGCATGTTTTCCTCCTCTTGTAGTTTCTGCCTGATGGGAGGGGGGAGAAGGCCTTGTGCCAAGCCTTCACTCAGTCTTAAATCTGTTGTTCAAACTTCTTCATGTTCCCTCCCTCCCTATTTCTGCCCACAGACTTCTTGAATATCAATGCTCCTCCAGTTCTGGCCTCTTAATATCCCCAAAATGTAGCTTCCCATTATTGGCTGTGCCTTCCAACCCTTTTTATCACTCCTATACTCTCTTTCTTCACCAATGGTCATCTGACCCCGACATCTAACGAGACATGGCATCCCTCTTTCCCACTCTACACTCCACCCACCATACCACCTAGCTCCTTGTACACGTCTCAGTTAATGTCTGGGTCCATAATTCAACAACCTGTATTTATTTTTTAAGCAGTTTCAATGTGTCTGGGACCTTCAAGCTCAGAAACAGCAGCACAGATCAATCAGTTTTCATTCTCCGTATCAATCAAAGACCTCAGATCAAGTTTCAGTAGAAGAAATAACAAAATGCTAATCCACACAAAGCTAGTATTGCATATACTTAAGTCAAAGATTCATTAGGTCAGAAAAAGGCCCTTCGATCCATCTGGTTCACACTGACCAAGATGCCAATCCAAAATCATCCCATAAAGTTCCAATTCTCTCCTACCCACATACCTGTTCAATTCTCTTTTAAATGTTGTTATTGTACATGCCTCAGACACTTGCTTTCTTAGGTATACCACCCTCTGTTTAAAAAAAAGTTGCCTGTCAACTTCCCATTAAATGTGTCCCCAAGCTATGCCACTACGAGGGTATTCCTGTGGGCTTTTGCCTCTGGTACATCACTTTCAAATACTGACTTTGCTTAATAGGTATCTGGAAATCGCGTCAAAAGGTGGGAAAAGATTATTTAAACAGAGCTGAGCAGTGAACCAAGCCATTAGCTCAAAAATTACTCTAAACACTCAAGGGGCTCTTTAAATCACTCTGCTCAGCCGTCGGCATAAAACTCTCATTAATCTCAAGTGATGCCTGACATCCATCCTTATCATTTTACAGTCCAAAGCATGAGTGTCTACTCTCCGTTATATTTTATTTTTATTTATTTGGAGATACCGTATGAAATAGGCTCTTCCAGCACTTCGACCTGTGCTGCCAGCAACCTCCGGTTTAACCCAAGTTCAATCATAAGACAATTTGCAATTATCAACCAACCTACTAACTGGTGCGTCTTTGGTCCGGAGCACCCAGAGCAAACCCACACGTCCACTGAGAGGATGTGCAAACTCCTTACAGAGGATGCTGGGATTGAACTCTGACCTCCGACACCCTGAGCTGTAATAGCATTGCGCTGACAGCTAAGGTGGCACGCCCTGAATCTGCAGAACTCCCTCAGAATGTGGAAGAGGAAATATTCCTGTTAAATCACAGACAGTGTTGATCAAGGAAGCAATTAGCACTTGGACTGCCAGGAAATCCTCTCGGTCTCCGAAATGCGCTCCAACATAGTCCCTTTCTATATCACACCACATCAAGAGATAGATCATAGACACTGCTAAATGTTAATACCCTAAAATAGCATAAGATAAATCTATAGGTCAACAGAATCATTTAAAATAACAGATGAAAGATTTAAAAGGTCATAGAATTGTGCAGTGCAGATGAACATCATCACACCAACACTGGCTCTCTGAAAGAGCCATCCAATTAGTCCCACTCTCCTATTCATTCCCAGTGTCACTGCAAATCCGTCCTTTTTGTGTACAATATGTATTTAATTTCCTCTGAAAATTTTTCATTAAATCTGCTTCCACTAACCTCCCAGATATTAAATTCCAGTCACAACAAGGTGTGCAAGAATAAACATTTTTGTCTTTAACAATTACCTCCAATCTGTATCTTTGATTATTCTTCTGCCAATACAAACATGTATTGTGGGTCGGCACAACATTGTGGGCCGAAGGGCCTGTACTGTGCTGTATTGTCTATGTTCTATGTTCTATATAGTTAAAACTCTTTGGATCAGGACAATGTTTCTTATGACGGTCACATTGTGTTTCTCATTTCTTCAGGTTCCTATTGGACCTTGCATGATTGCACAAGTCTAGATGAGAAGGAACTCCATGAGGTAGAGGTGTGTGAGGGTGATGGCTTTGCCTCGGATCCCAGGACCTTGCTCCTGAAACTCTCTGCCAGCCTGTGCACAGCTTGTACTTTTTGGCATCTTCTAAATATCTTTGCTAATTGGGGATAGACTCAAAAATTAAAACTCATTACTCACCAATTTTTATAATGTACTATCTGAATGTATCGCAGCTTGGTATGGCAATTCTCTGAGCATGACTGCAAGGAACTGCAGAGAGTTTCGGACATTGCTCAGTAAATCAGAGAAACCGGCCCCCCTCGCAGCTTCGGCAAAGCAGCCAGTGCAGTCAAAGACCCCATCCATTTAGGATGTTCTCTTTTATCCCTCTCCTATTGGGCATAAGATACCATCATGCCCAATAGGAGAGGACATGATGTTAGAAACATAGAAAACGTACAGCACAATACAAGCCCTTCAGCACACAAAGTTGTGCCGAACATGTCCCTATCTTAGAAATTACTAGGCTTATCCATAGCCCCCTATTTTACTAAGCTCCATGTACCTATCTGAAAGTCTCTTAAAATACTCTATCATATCCACCTCCACCACCATCGCCGGCAGCCCATTCCACACACTCACCACTCTCTGAGTGAAAAGACTAACCCCTGACATCTTCTCTGTACCTACTTCCCAGCATCTTAAACCCGTGTCCTCTTGTGGCAACCATTTCAGCCCTGGGAAATTGTTGTGAGATGATCTGTCCAGATGGCGTGCAAAACTAAGTTTTGCATTGCACCTGATGCACCATCAATAACTCTCAGAGACGGGAGGTGAACGATAGGCTTTTATTAACAGCGAAAAGGGAGCATGACATCTGGAAGACTGAGGGAGGAGCAGTGCCCCAATCGCCTTTATACCGGGGTCTGTGGGAGGAGCCACAGGAGCAGTCAGCAGAGGGGCATGTCCAGACAGGTATACATAGTTTACCACATTCACCCCCCCCCCCTTTGTTTTAAAAGAGAGTCCCCACGGGCCGAAGTTGCTGACAAGTATATTTACAGGTCAAGTCTAGCAGGCGGTCGAGTCCGTCGCTGCGATCTACATAGCACTGGTGACGGTGGTTGTGCTGGCTCCGGTCTGACTTGAGGTGCCAGCTCGTTAGGCATTAGTAACCCCTCATGCATGTGTGTGGCACCCGGTATGGGAGTGCCGTGAGGAGTCTGTGTAGGGCTTGGTGTGCGCGGTGTCTCGTGGGTATATACATCAGTGGGTACGGGGTTCATAGTCACTGTGGAGTGTTTGGAGTAGGGGTCTGGTGCTCCTGTGGGCGCCAGGTCGCGGACGGAGACCGTGTCCTCCCACCCATCAGGTAAGACCACGTAGGCATACTGGGGATTTGCGTGAAGTAGGTGAACCCTCTCGACCATCGGGGAGTATTTATTGTTCCTCGCATGTTTCCGGAGCAGCACTGGCCCTGGGGACGTCAGCCAAGCCGGTAGGGTGGTCCCGGTGGCTGACTTCCTGGGAAAAGAAAAGAGTCGCTCATGAGGGGTGGCATTAGTGGACGTGCATAACCGGGAGCGGATAGAGTGGAGCGCCTCGGGGAGGACCTCCTGCCAGCGAGAGACCGGCAATCCCTTTGACCTAAGGGCTAAAAGTGTGGCCTTCCACACTATGGCATTCTCCCTCTCCACCTGTCCATTCCCCCGGGGATTAGAGCTCGTGGTCCTACTAGTAGCAATGCCCCTAGCCAGCAGGTACTGGCGCAGCTCGTCACTCATAAAGGAGGACGCTCTATCACTGTGGATATAGCAGGGATATCTGAACAGAGTGAAGAGCTGGCGCAGGGCTTTTATGACGGACGAGGCAGTGGTATTGGGGCAGGGGATGGCAAAGGGGAACCGCGAGTACTTGTCAATTATGTTAAGAAAGTACACATTCCGGTCGGTGGAGGGAAGGGGACCCTTAAAGTCGACACTTAGTCGCTTAAAGGGGTGGGTGGCCTTGATAAATTGTGCCTTTTCAGGACGGTAGAAGTGTAGTTTGCACTCAGCGCAGACTTGGCAGTCCCTGGTCATCGTCCTGATGTCCTCCAGGGAGTACGGCAGGTTCCGGGCTTTCACAAAATGGAAAAGCCGGGTGACCCCCGGGTGGCAAAGATCTGCATGGAGGGTGTATATAGGTTATAGGTAAGGTTAAAAGTTTTGGCCGTTTGGAAAAATTGTTGGAGGTTGGTGTCGTGATCCTGCCAGTCGTGACCGCAGAAGGTGATGTTATCCAGATATGGGAACGTGGCCTTCAGTTGGCACTGGTCCACCATCTGGTCCATTTCCCTCTGGAAGACAGTGACACCATTCGTGACACCGAAGGGGACACACAGGAAGTGATAGAGCCTGCCACCCCCCTTGAATGCAGTGTAAGGGCAGTCCTCCGGGCGGATGGGGAGCTGATGGTAAGCGGATTTCAGATCTACGGTCGGATATACCTTGTACTGAGCTATCTGATTGACTATATCCGCGATGCGGGGTAGGGGGTACGCGTCAAGCTGCGTGAACCTATTAATGGCCTGGCTATAGTCCACGATCATCCTATTTTTCTGCCTGTTCCAAACAACGACCACCTGGGCCCTCCAAGGACTTGTGCTTGGCTCAATGATCCCCTCCCTGAGCAGCCGCTGTACCTTTGACTTAATGAAGGCCTTGTCCCCCGCGCTGTACCTCCTGCTTTTAGTTGCCACAGGTTTACAGTTGGGGGTCAGGTTGGCGAATAACGGTGGGGGAGGGATAAGTGGTGTCAGTAGCACGGCTGTCGGCATGGTGTTGGGTGGGATGTGCGGGTCAGTGAGTGTGTGTGGTCAATAGTGGGGTATGTGACGAATTCCTACAGAACTGAGGATTTCTGACAGTGATTGGTGGGAGGGACCCGTCATAATCCATTGTCACACTTTTCAGGTGGCTCTGGAAGTTGAGTCCCAGTAGCACAGGGGCACACAGTTGAGGCATGACCAGTAAGACAAAGTCCCGATATCCTGTGCCCTGCACCACTAGCATCGGTACACAACACCCCCTCCCCGGGTGTCTGTTGTGTGCGATCCAGAAGCCATGGCAACCCTCTGGCTTACCGGCCGTGTCACGAGTCCGCAGCGTTGCACCGTGTCTGGGTGAATAAAACTCTCAGTGCTGCCCATGTCAAACAGGCAGCTAGTCCTGTGCCCCTCCACCAGGATATCCATCATTGACCTTGCGAGCTGGTGTGGAGCGCTTTGGTTGAGGGTCACGGAGGCCAGTTTTGCATCGCCGTCTTAGTCCGGCACGGTGGGCTACCCGGTAAGCACATGTGGTTTGTAGGCTGTGCGAGCTGGCGCTGAACAAGATGGCTGCCCCCATGCCTCGCACGCGGCAGGCAGGCAAGATGGCAGTGACCAAGATGGCGACCCTCATGCCTCGCACGCGGCGCTGCTCGACCCCGCTCGCGGTTTGGACATAGGCCTTGGCAAAGTGGCCCTTCTTTCCGCAGCTGGAGCAGGTAGCTTCTCGGGCCGGGCAGCATTTTTGGGGGTGCTTCTCGAGCCTGCAGAAGTAACACTTCGCAGAGTTGTGACTGGCAGCAGCCATGGTTGATTCGCTGGTGGGTTGCGTGGTCTGTGGCATCCACGAGGCCGGCGGGAGATTGCGTTCCTGGAGAGCGTCAGCGTTGTGCAGAGCAGCCTCTAGCATGTCAGCCAGCTCAATCGCTGAATGTAAGGTAAGATTGGCTCGTTCCAGCAGCCGCTGGCGCACGTACACTGACCCGATCCCCGTAACGAAGGTGTCTCTTACTAGGAGCTCTGCATGCTGTTCCGCCGTCAGTCCCCTGCAGTCGCAGGCCTGCACAAGTGTCTGTAGTGCCCGGACGAACTCAGCGCTCGACTCTCCTGCCCGCTGCTGCCGTGTTGCTAAGCGATGTCTTGGATAGACGGTGTTCACCGGCCGCAGGTATTGTCTTCTGAGGGCATCCATCGCGCCCTGGTAGCTCGGCTGGTCTCTGATCATGGAGTAGACCCGTGGACTGACCCTGGAGAGGAGAACTCTGCGCATCGTGGCAGGCTCAGTCTCTTGAATCTCGTCCAGGTACGATTCGAAGCAGGCTAGCCAGAGTTCGAAAGCATTGGGATTGAGGGTCGAGATCCAATCTGTCGAGTCGTAAAATGCTCTCCATGTTTTAAAATCGCTGTTAATAAAATTGATGCACCATCAATAACTCTAGGAGACGGGAAGTGAACGATAGGCTTTTATTAACAGCGAAAGGGAGAACGACATCTCGAAGACTGAGGGGGGAGCAGTGCCCCAATCACCTTTATACAGGGGTCTGTGGGAGGAGCCACAGGAGCAGTCAGCAGGGGGCTTGTCCAGACAGGTATACAGAGTTTACCATAGGACCCCAGGTACACGTGACAATAATATAAACCAATTACTAAAGTACTTTGATTATTACATTAATAAATCTCTATAGAACACATCTATTAGATATAAATTAAAAGTATTAGTATTGATGATTTTTAAAAAAAATCTTTACTTTTCCATTTGTGTCAATGATCCTTTTCAAAGGAATGGGGCTAAGCTAGTTGTGGCTGTTGTGAAGCGTTTCCGGGGGAGCCAGTTCTGAAGATTATCCAGCCTGTCTGCTCAACAGTGGAGGAAGTTAGAATTCAGGAACTAGCACTTTCATCCACTACTCTTAACACAATACTCCCTTCAGAACTAAAAACAGAAAATTCTGGAAACTCTCAGCATTTGTGGAAATAACAGAAGTTTGAAGACCTGAAGGGTTAGCTCGGATATCTGCGTTTGTGTGTGTTGCTCGCCCCTCTACATTCCCGGCAATTTCTACTGTTTTATCTAAGATTTTCGGTATCTGCAGGTTGCCAATTTCTCTTCAGATCTGCCAGCTGCTGAGCTGCACAATCTGAAAGCACGACCACAGTCCCTATAATACAGTGGCCTTCACCACATGGGATGTCTGTAATTTGTGCAAGGACAGAAAATTTCAAGTTCTTTTCATTTACCGTACTTTCTTTCAACACCACTAATTGGTGCAAGAGCGTGATATCTCTATTTGTTCAAGTGATTGTGAAGTGCTTTCAGGGCAATCTTAAATCAAGGAAGTCTGCAGATGGCTGGAAATCCAAAGGAACCCACACAAAATCCTGGAGGAACTCGCAGGCCAGGCAGCATCTGTCGAAATCAATAGATAGCTGACATTTTGGGTTCTTCAGGAATGAGAACGAAGTGGGGAAGATGCCAGAATAAAAAGGTTGGGGGAAAGGGAATGTTTACCAGAAGGAGGAATTGATATTCATGCCATCAGGTTAGAGGCTACCCAGACCAAATATAAGGTATTGCTCCTCCACCCTGAGGGCAGCATCATCTTGGCACAAGACGAGGCTGTGGACTGACACGTTGGTACAGGATCAGGAATGGCAATTGGAATTAAAATCCTTGGTAAATCCTGGTTGTGGTGGATGATGCGGAGGTGTTCAATACAATAATCTCCAATTTACAAAGGGTCTCACCAATGTAGAGGAGGCCACATCAGGAGCATTAAACACAATGGACGGCCCCAGCAGATTCACAGGTGAAGTGTTACCTCACCTAGAAGGATTGTTTTGAGCCCTGAATAGAAGTGAGCGAAGAGGTATATGGGCAGGTGTAGAACTTAGGCCGTTTGCATGGATATGTGCCAGGAGGGGGTAGAATTGCTAGTTGTACTTCCCTTGCAGCTTCTAATGAGCTCTGTGACAGCAATGGGACTGGATGTACAGTGGAGTTGGTGACCAAAGACGAATTTGTCCTTCCTGGGTTTTTTCAGAGAGCTGCAGTTAGAAGGGTAGGGTTGTATCTAACACACGCACTGGACCAGTTCTCCCAGTGACAGGTGTAATGTGAGGGATCTCATTTCTCTCCTAAGCACCTGGGCCTGGAAGCTGGCCCTTTGTCATTCAAAAGCCAGGGCTGTAAAGAAACAGACTGATGTCCCAGAGAAAACAAGGGTGTGAGGGCAGGAGAAAGAGACAGAGAGAATGATTGTACTCTAGAAAGGTGAAAATGTACTCCATCAGCTCCTCGGTATCCTGCCATAAACTTTACTTACCTATTATTTTCTATTTTGGTGTCAAGGTACTGGAGAGAGCTGCCACCTTAGGAGATGTCAGGTGACCTCCACCCAACTATTCATGAGTACTTAAGAGCAAGTGCTCAGTGGGTGTGGTTCTAAAACTTATTCTTGATACTTGCTGATGCAGGAGGCAACATTGTCCAATTTCAGGTCAAGTATTTCCTATTTCATGGTTTGGTTGAATCGCCTGTGGTGGTGCTGTGGTTAAATTAATGGACATAACATGGAAACCCAATTTTAGATCCAATCATGATAGCTGTGGAGTTTCAATTCAATTAATACAAAATAAAGTAAAGTAAAAAGTAATTACGATTGTGGAACTATTAGTTCAATAGGCATCCTTCAAGATCTCCCATCTTTACTCGGTGGATATCAGAGCTACTGCAAAATGCTGGAAGTATTCAGCAGGTCAGGCAGCATCTATGGATGGAGAAGAGAGGATTAATGTTTCAGGCCAATGGCCTTTCATCAGAACGAGTTACAGTGAAACTGATAAAGTGAAAGGAGAATTTCCTGGTAAGCTGTTGTGAAATTTGCTGTCAGACAGTAAGTTCAGATTCTGGAGTTCTGAGAAGCATCAGATAAAAAGAGAGAGTTTCAGTCCAGAGTTATTGTAAAACCAGCAATATAAAAAGAGCTACTCCGACATGTATAGGGGAATTTTCCAGTTGAGAGAGGCAGTGAAACATAGAATATACCTGTCTTGCTGTTCAGAGCTGCAGTGAAGCATGCAATGGAAAAGGAAAATTTGCATTTTATAGGTCAGATATGCAATTCAAAGAGATTCTCCAGTTGGGAGATACAAGGGAACACAAAATAAAGGGAGAGTTTTCAGCTGCATTTGCTGCCAAATGTAATTGTGTAGAGATACAAATGGAACATGCTGGTTAATCAGCATCTGTGGAAGAGAAAACAGGGTTAATACTTCAGATCAGAGGCTCCTAAATATCAGCCACAACAAACCATCCCATCTAGGGGCAGTAAATGGTTGACATCCCAACCATCCTCTTGTCTCAGAAGATGAACTGAAAAAAAAACTCATTACTATTCAAGTTCTCCCTAATGAGAGAGCAGTCTTTTGAAATAACATTCACCCTTGGAATGAACTGAAATAAAGCAGGCCAATATGGTTACACTGTCCTTTACTCAGTGAGTTGTTCTTGACTGCCTGAACACTGACACAAGGGTATGCGAACATACTTAGGAAAAAGAATTGGATTTCAAAGGAGCAGAAAGGGAAAATAGTTTGAAGGGCCAAGGAAAAGTGTGGACAGAAAAGTGGAATAGGATAAACAACTGACCAAGGCAAATTGGGCCAAATGGTCACTTGCACGGGGGCAAGATTCCATGACTCAAACCTTTTTGTTATTGTATACCTCCACCTCCCATCTCCCCTGTTGTTGTATACCTCCACCTCCCATCTCCCCTGTTGTTGTATACCTCCACCTCCCATCTCCCCTGTTGTTGTATACCTCCACCTCCCATCTCCCCTGTTGTTGTATACCTCCACCTCCCGTCTCCCCTGTTGTTGTATACCTCCACCTCACGTCTCCCCTGTTGTTGTATACCTCCACCTCACGTCTCCCCTGTTGTTGTATACCTCCACCTCCCATCTCCCCTGTTGTTGTATACCTCCACCTCCCGTCTCCCCTGTTGTTGTATACCTCCACCTCACGTCTCCCCTGTTGTTGTATACCTCCACCTCCCGTCTCCCCTGTTGTTGTATACCTCCACCTCCCGTCTCCCCTGTTGTTGTATACCTCCACCTCACGTCTCCCCTGTTGTTGTATACCTCCACCTCCCGTCTCCCCTGTTGTTGTATACCTCCACCTCACGTCTCCCCTGTTGTTGTATACCTCCACCTCCCGTCTCCCCTGTTGTTGTATACCTCCACCTCCCGTCTCCCCTGTTGTTGTGTACCTCCACCTCACATCTCCCCTGTTGTTGTATACCTCCACCTCACATCTCCCCTGTTGTTGTATACCTCCACCTCACGTCTCCCCTGTTGTTGTGTACCTCCACCTCACATCTCCCCTGTTGTTGTATACCTCCACCTCACATCTCCCCTGTTGTTGTATACCTCCACCTCACATCTCCCCTGTTGTTGTATACCTCCACCTCACATCTCCCCTGTTGTTGTATACCTCCACCTCCCGTCTCCCCTGTTGTTGTATACCTCCACCTCCCATCTCCCCTGTTGTTGTATACCTCCACCTCCCGTCTCCCCTGTTGTTGTATACCTCCACCTCCCGTCTCCCCTGTTGTTGTATACCTCCACCTCCCATCTCCCCTGTTGTTGTATACCTCCACCTCCCGTCTCCTCTGTTGTTGTATACCTCCACCTCACGTCTCCCCTGTTGTTGTATACCTCCACCTCACGTCTCCCCTGTTGTTGTATACCTCCACCTCACGTCTCCCCTGTTGTTGTATACCTCCACCTCCCGTCTCCCCTGTTGTTGTATACCTCCACCTCCCATCTCCCCTGTTGTTGTATACCTCCACCTCCCGTCTCCCCTGTTGTTGTATACCTCCACCTCCCGTCTCCCCTGTTGTTGTATACCTCCACCTCACATCTCCCCTGTTGTTGTATACCTCCACCTCCCGTCTCCCCTGTTGTTGTATACCTCCACCTCCCATCTCCCCTGTTGTTGTATACCTCCACCTCCCGTCTCCCCTGTTGTTGTATACCTCCACCTCCCATCTCCCCTGTTGTTGTATACCTCCACCTCCCATCTCCCCTGTTGTTGTATACCTCCACCTCACATCTCCCCTGTTGTTGTATACCTCCACCTCCCGTCTCCCCTGTTGTTGTATACCTCCACCTCCCATCTCCCCTGTTGTTGTATACCTCCACCTCCCGTCTCCCCTGTTGTTGTATACCTCCACCTCCCATCTCCCCTGTTGTTGTATACCTCCACCTCCCATCTCCCCTGTTGTTGTATACCTCCACCTCCCGTCTCCCCTGTTGTTGTATACCTCCACCTCACATCTCCCCTGTTGTTGTATACCTCCACCTCACATCTCCCCTGTTGTTGTATACCTCCACCTCCCGTCTCCCCTGTTGTTGTATACCTCCACCTCACGTCTCCCCTGTTGTTGTATACCTCCACCTCCCGTCTCCCCTGTTGTTGTATACCTCCACCTCCCGTCTCCCCTGTTGTTGTGTACCTCCACCTCACATCTCCCCTGTTGTTGTATACCTCCACCTCACATCTCCCCTGTTGTTGTATACCTCCACCTCACGTCTCCCCTGTTGTTGTGTACCTCCACCTCACATCTCCCCTGTTGTTGTATACCTCCACCTCACATCTCCCCTGTTGTTGTATACCTCCACCTCACATCTCCCCTGTTGTTGTATACCTCCACCTCACATCTCCCCTGTTGTTGTATACCTCCACCTCCCGTCTCCCCTGTTGTTGTATACCTCCACCTCCCATCTCCCCTGTTGTTGTATACCTCCACCTCCCGTCTCCCCTGTTGTTGTATACCTCCACCTCCCGTCTCCCCTGTTGTTGTATACCTCCACCTCCCATCTCCCCTGTTGTTGTATACCTCCACCTCCCGTCTCCTCTGTTGTTGTATACCTCCACCTCACGTCTCCCCTGTTGTTGTATACCTCCACCTCACGTCTCCCCTGTTGTTGTATACCTCCACCTCACGTCTCCCCTGTTGTTGTATACCTCCACCTCACATCTCCCCTGTTGTTGTATACCTCCACCTCCCGTCTCCCCTGTTGTTGTATACCTCCACCTCACATCTCCCCTGTTGTTGTATACCTCCACCTCCCGTCTCCCCTGTTGTTGTATACCTCCACCTCCCGTCTCCCCTGTTGTTGTATACCTCCACCTCCCATCTCCCCTGTTGTTGTATACCTCCACCTCCCGTCTCCCCTGTTGTTGTATACCTCCACCTCCCGTCTCCCCTGTTGTTGTATACCTCCACCTCACATCTCCCCTGTTGTTGTATACCTCCACCTCCCGTCTCCCCTGTTGTTGTATACCTTCACCTCCCATCTCCCCTGTTGTTGTATACCTCCACCTCCCGTCTCCCCTGTTGTTGTATACCTCCACCTCCCATCTCCCCTGTTGTTGTATACCTCCACCTCCCATCTCCCCTGTTGTTGTATACCTCCACCTCACATCTCCCCTGTTGTTGTATACCTCCACCTCCCGTCTCCCCTGTTGTTGTATACCTCCACCTCCCATCTCCCCTGTTGTTGTATACCTCCACCTCCCGTCTCCCCTGTTGTTGTATACCTCCACCTCCCATCTCCCCTGTTGTTGTATACCTCCACCTCCCATCTCCCCTGTTGTTGTATACCTCCACCTCCCGTCTCCCCTGTTGTTGTATACCTCCACCTCACATCTCCCCTGTTGTTGTATACCTCCACCTCACATCTCCCCTGTTGTTGTATACCTCCACCTCACGTCTCCCCTGTTGTTGTATACCTCCACCTCCCGTCTCCCCTGTTGTTGTATACCTCCACCTCCCGTCTCCCCTGTTGTTGTATACCTCCACCTCACGTCTCCCCTGTTGTTGTATACCTCCACCTCCCATCTCCCCTGTTGTTGTATACCTCCACCTCCCGTCTCCCCTGTTGTTGTATACCTCCACCTCCCGCCTCCCCTGTTGTTGTATACCTCCACCTCCCATCTCCCCTGTTGTTGTATACCTCCACCTCCCGTCTCCCCTGTTGTTGTATACCTCCACCTCCCATCTCCCCTGTTGTTGTATACCTCCACCTCACGTCTCCCCTGTTGTTGTATACCTCCACCTCCCATCTCCCCTGTTGTTGTATACCTCCACCTCCCGTCTCCCCTGTTGTTGTATACCTCCACCTCCCATCTCCCCTGTTGTTGTAGGATTCAAAATACATGATTCTTCAGTTTGCGAGTGTAAAGGAGAACAAAATATTGTTACTCTGGATCTGATGCAGTAAAACAAAACCCATAAAATAATCTAAAGTACACAATAATAAATATCATAAATATAAATATAAAACAAAACAATGAACAGAATGTACAAGAAACATTCTTGGTCGTATATACATAAGATTAGCTGAAGTACATGGACTGATTGTATGTGCACAAAGTGATACAGGAGTATCTGAACGTAAGGTGACTGACAGGAAATGATAAAGTAACAAGTGACTCTTGGTAGAAAAAACACTTCTAGGTAGCAGCAGAACATGTGCAAACACGAAGGACAGTGACTGTGTCAGTGTAGGTAGGAGGCGTGGAGTGTAAGCATGAGGGATGAAGGGTGCTGAGGGAATGTTGAGAGGAGTGGCTGATGTGGATGTGATGGTGGTGGGCTGGGTCAATGGAAGTATGGTACAGCCTGACAGCTTGGGGGTAGTAACTGTTTTTGAGTCTAGTGATCCTGACATGGATGTTCCTTAGCCTCTCCTCTAATGGGAATGGGACAAACAGTCCATAAATGGGACCTTTTACGATATTGATGGACTTTTTCCTGCACCTTTCTGTCTATATGTCCTTGGTGATGGGCAGACTGGTGACAGAGATGCACTGGGCAGTTTTAACCACCGGTTATAGAGCCTCCTGTCCACCGCTGTCCAGTTTCCATACCACAAAGTAATGCAATATGCTGGGGTGCTCTCAACTGCACATCTGTAGAAGATAAGCAACACACACAAAATGCTGGTGGAACACAGCAGGCCAGGAAGCATCTATAAGGAGAAGCACTGTCGACGTTTCGGGCCGAGACCCTTCGTCAGGACTAACTGAAAGGAACCATAGTAAGAGATTTGAAAGTAGTGGGGGAAGGGGGAAATGTGAAATGATAGAAGACTGGAGGGGGTGGGATGAAGCTAAGAGCTGGAAAGGTGATTGGTGAAAGTGATACCGAGCTGAAGAAGGGAAAGGATCATGGGACGGGAGGCCTCAGGAGAAAGAAAGGTGGGGGCAAGCACCAGAGGGAGATGGAGAACAGGCAGAGTGATGGGCAGAGAGAGAGAGAAAAAAAAACAAACAACTAAATATGTCAGGGAGGAGGGGCATTAATGGAAGTTAGAGAAGTCAATGTTCATGCCATCAGGTTGGAGGCTACCCAACTGGTATATAAGGTGTTGTTCCTCCAACCTGAGTTTGGATTCATCTTGACACTAGAGGAGGCCATGGATAGACATATCAGAATGGGAATGGGATGTGGAATTAAAATGCGTGGCCACTGGGAGATCCTGCTTTCTCTGGCGGACCGAGCGTAGGTGTACAGCGAAACGGTCTCCCAGTCTGCGTCGGGTCTCACCAATATATAAAAGGCCACAACGGGAGCACCGGACGCAGTATACCACACCAGCTGACTCACAGGTGAAGTGTCGCCTCACCTGGAAGGACTGTCTGGGGCCCTGAATGGTGGTGAGGGAGGAAGTGTAAGGGCATTTGTAGCACTTGTTCCACTTACAAGGATAAGTGCCAGGAGGGAGATTGGTGGGAAGGGATGGGTAGGAACAAGTGGACAAGGGAGTCGCGTAGGGAGCGATCCCTGCGGAAAGCAGAAAGGGGGGGAGGGAAAGATGTTCTTGGCAGTGGGATCCCGTTGGAGGTGGCAGAAGTAACAAAGAATTATACGTTGGACCTGGAGGCTGGTGGGGTAGTAGGTGAGGAAAAGGGGAACCCTATCCCGAGTGGGGTGGCAGGCGGATGGGGTGAGGACAGATGTGTGGAAAATGGGAGAGATGCATTTGAGAGCAGAGTTGATGGTGGAAGAAGGGAAACCCCTTTGTTTAAAAAAGGAAGACACCTCCTTCGTCCTGGAATGAAAAGCCTCATCCTGAGAGCAGATGTGGCAAAGATGGAGGAATTGTGAGAAGGGGATAGCATTTTTTGCAAGAGACAGGGTGGGAAGAGGAATAGTCCAGGTAGCTGTGAGAGTCTGTAGGCTTATAGTAGGTATCAGTAGATAAGCCGTCTCCAGAGATGGAGATGAAAGATCAAGAAAGGGGATGGAGGTGTCGGAAATGGACAGGGTAAATTTGAGGGCAGGGTGAAAGTTGGAGGCAAAGTTAATGAAGTCAACGAGCTCAGCATGCATGCAGGAGGGAGCACCAATGCAATCGTCGATGTAGCGAAGGAAAAGAGGGGAACGGATACCCGTATAGACTTGGAACATGGACTGTTCCACAAAGCCAACAAAAAGGCAGGCATAACTGGGATCCATACGGGTGCTCATGGCTGCACCCTTGGTTTGGAGGAAGTGGGAGGAGCCAAAGGAGAAATTATTGAGAGTAAGAACTAATTCTGCTAGATGGAGGAGAGTGGTGGTAGAGGGGAATTGGTTAGGTGTGGAATCCAAAAAGAAGCGAAGAGCTTTGAGACCATCCAGATGGGGGAATGGAGGTATACAGGGACTGGACGTCCATGGTGAAAATAAGGTGGTGGGGGCCAGGGAACTTAAAATCATTGAAAAAATTCAAAGCGTGAGAAGTGTCACAAACATAGGTGGGAAGGCAGGGGGATAGGCAGTATCAAGGTATGCTGCAGAAGATCATGGGTGCATAGACCAGCTCTCTTCAGCCTCCTCGGAAAGTGGAGGCATTGGTGAGCTTTGTTAACTGTGGAGGATGTGTTCTTGGACCGTGAGAGGTTGTATGAGATGGGCACTCCCAGGAGTCTGAAACTGCTCACAGTTTCCACTGCGTGCTGCTGACCTGAAGCGGGTGTGGGTGGTGAGGGTTTTCCTGACATCAATAACCATCTCCTTTGCCTTGTTAACATTGATGATGAGATTAATTGCCTCTCTGTAGGCTGTCTCATCAATGTCGCTGACCAGTCCCACCACTGTCATGACAATATGATTGCCCGGCGTCCGGCCGTGCAGTCGCGTGTGAGTAAAGTGTACAGCAATGGGCTCAGCACCCAGCCCTGGGAGCTCCCACGTTGAGGATGATGGGGAGGAATGTATCCTGACTGTCTGAAGTCCTTTGGTTAAAAAGTCCAACACCCAGTTGCTCCTTTAGACTGAAGAGGAGTTTGTTGACTAAGGTCTGTGGACAATAGTTTCTTATCAAGAGTGGATGCACTTAACCCTTCCTGAATACCATACCATTATCTTCTGCTGTCATTGGTACAACAAAAGCACTGCTGAAATAAACCCCCATGCTGACTGACCAACTGGTGTGACCTTTAGTCAAGTAGCCTCTAATCAGTTGTGTTTATTGTGATTAGCCTGTAAGAAGTTAAACTGGATTTTTGGCACTGCTCCACATTGGGAAGGGAGGGAGAGGGAGAGAGGGAGAGGGAGAGAAAGGTGTGACTCCAGATCAAACACATATAAAGTCCTGGCAGAACTTAGGAGGTCAAGCAGCCCCTATGGAAATGAATAAATAGTCAACGTTCTGGGCCAAGATCCTCTATCATGATTGGAAAGGAAGGAGGAGGGCGAAGAAACCAGAATAAGAAGGCAGGGAAGGAGAGGGGGAGGAAGCCAAGCTAGAAGGTGAAAGGTGAAGGCAAATCGTCAGGGGAGGGGAAATGAAGTAAGAAGTTGGGAGGTGATAAGTGGAAAAGGCAAAGGGCTGGAGAAGAGGGGATCTGGTAAGAGAGGTGAGTGGACCATGGGAGAAAGGGAAGGAGGACACTGCAATATCCTGACACGAAATGTCTAACTTGTTTTCTCAGACCCTTCATGGCCTCATCAGCCCCTATGCCCCATCCTCTCCCCCTCCATTCCATCACTGCCCACGATGTGATAACTACTCCCTTGCGTATCCTTGACTTTCTTTAATCTGATAATTGTTGGCTTCAGCAGCCAAGCCCCTGCAGGCTCTGGAATTCCCTCCCAAAGCTCTGTCACCACTCTGTAAAAATACTTTTTAATGCTTACCTCTTTCATCACAGGTTTAATCACCTACTGTAATCTATAGCTCAGTATCTTGAATAAGATCCTTGAGAAGCAGATGGGTATCTTTTGCCAATTTAGTGATGCTACATAAGTATAGCTTTTTGTGTTGTAAAGAGAAGAAAACAAAAATGCTATAAAGAATCCCAGTGAATGGCAACTTTAGAAGTGGGAGATGTTTGCTGTGGTGTTCTAAACACAAGAGCCCTTGTTCTTCATGATATAGATTAGTGATCTCAAAGTTCAAAGTAAATTTATTATCAAAGTACATATACGTCACCATATATAACCCTGAGATTCATTTTCTTATGGGCATACTCAGTAAGTCCAAGAACTATAATAGCATCAATGAAAGACCACACCCAGCAGGGCAGACAAACAACCAATGTGCAAAAGACAACAAACTGTGCAAATACAAAGGAAAGAAATTATCATAATAAATAAATAAGCAACAAGTACTGAGAACATGAGATGAAGAGTCCTTAGAGGTGAGTCCATAGGTTGTGGGAACCTTTCAATGATGGGGCAAGTGAAGTTGAGTGAAGTTATCCCCACTGGTTCAAGAGCCTGATGGTTGAGGGGTAATAACTGTTCCTGAACCTGGTAGTGTGAGTCCTGATGCTCCTGTACCTCCTTCCTAATGGCAGCAATGAGAAGAGAGCCCACAAGAACATGAATTTTAGAGTTGCATATCGTGATATATATGTGTAATACCCTGGTCAAGATTTCTACAGTTATGCTGTGAGGTATTTTATTTTAACAGTGTTCTGTAAAAGCAGTGCGTCTCCTGGTGAGACTGTTTTGGTTTTGGCTGAAGATAATGAGCCATGTTGTTAAACTTAGGAATGTTGTGTCAGCCAGTGTGGGTGGTGGGTTAGAGAGAAAGTTCTAGAGAGAGCTGGGCAGAGAGAGATTTCTGACAGACAGTGGTCGGGTTTGTGGGCATTTGGTGGGAGATGTGGAGGGGAGAGGACCAGGGAAGGTGACTGGAGGATTCCAGGAGTGCTTTGTGAGATGAAAGAGTCCAAGAAGGGAAGTTCTATTTGTGATTGGTGATGAGAATGCAGCACGTGAGTGAAGTGGCACAGTGACCACTGCAGAAACAAGCTCCAACGTTTATGTACATATTTAGACTGGTTTGGTTGTAATGGGCCCTTTTAATTTTTTGCTTTTGTTTTTCCCATCAACTGTTTGATAAAGCTGAAATTGTTAAGTACACTTTTTAATAGTTTGATGCTGGGTATGACCTCTTACTTCTTGCCGACCGATAATTATGCATGGTCAGAATTTACACAACATTCACTCAAATCGAGGTTCTTTTTAATTGGAATTCCCAATATTCCTGTTTGGGTGAACCCCAAATCATACTGAACCCAGACATACATTGTTTATGGAAGGTGGCCTTCTCACTGCTGAGTCACATGCCTGTTATCAGAATTAGCTAACGAGTCATGTTTGTATACAAGTCCTAGTGAGAGGGTTACAGGTGTACTTCAATAATAAAATATTACTTTGAACTTTGAAATTTGACCTGAGTGGTGGGGGTCCCTGATGACGGATGCTACTGCGATCTGTGTGGATGTTCTCAGCGATGGAAGGTGAAGGACTGGGCCATATCCATTACTTCTTGTCAGATTTTCCATGTCATGCTGTAATGCAGCAAGTTAATATACTCTTCACCACACAGCTGTAGAAGTTTGTCAAAGTTTTAAATGACAAGCTGAATCTTTGCAAACTTCTAAGTAATTAGACCTGCCGCAATGTTTTCTTTGTAATTGCACTTACGTGCTCAGTCCAGAACAGGTCCTCTGAAATGATAACACCAAGAAACTTAAAGCTGCTGACCCTTGCCACCTCTGACCCCCCCCCCCCCAGTGGGGATTGGCTCCTGGATCTCTGTTTCCTCCTCCTGAAGTCAATAATCAGCTCTCTGGTCTTGCTGACATTCTGTTAGAGGTTGTTGTTATGACACCACTCAGCCAAATTTTCAACCTCCCTCCTATATGCTGATTGGTCACCACCATTGATTCAATTAATGACAGTGGTGTCATCAGCAAACTTAAATATGGCATTGGAGTTGTGCTTAGTCTCACAGTCATTAGTATAAAGCGAGTAGAGCAGGGGGCTAAGCACACGGCCTTGAGGTGCACCAGTGCTGATGGAGATTGTGGAGGAGATGTTGCTGCCAATCTCAACTGACTGGGGTTTGCAAGTAAAGAAATCAAGGATACAATTGCACAAGAAGGTATTGAGGCCAAGGCCTTGAAGCTTATTGATCAGTTTTGAGGGAGTGATAGTATTGAATGCCAAGCTGTAATTGGTAAAGAGCATCAGGATGTATGCACCTTCATTGTCCAGCGAGAGTGAACAGCCAATGAAACAGTGGACCTATTGTACTGGTAGGCGAATTAGAGCAGATCTAAGTTGCTTCACGGGCAGGATATAATATGTTTCATCACCGACCTCTCAAAGCACTCCATCACTGTGGGTGTAAGTGCTATTTATTATAGGCGTTGAGGGAGGCTAGCATGTTCTTCTGAGGAATCGATGTAATTGAAACCTGCTTGAATCAGGTGAGGACCTCAGACTACTAAAGCGAGAGGCTAAAGATATCGGTGAACACTCCAGCCAGATAATCAACAGTCTGAGCAAACAATGGGGCAAATTTGTACTTTAGCATCAAAATGGGCAGTGTAGCAAGCGGGGCATTGTGAGGAAAAGATTCCAGGTTGCTAAAGGTATTCGTGGAATAGATTTGTGACACAAGAAAGCACAAACAGAATTCAATCTGCTGAAGAATGAAGCAATGCAATTGTGGAGAGCAAACAAGGCAAGAAACTGCATGATAAACGATCGATTATTGAGACATGTACAGGGAAGGGAATATCGGCAGTGCTGATACAGAAATACTGAAGATAAGATTATTAAAGCATATGGAATATTTTGCTTATCAGGCAAAAACAGAATAAAATGTGAGGAAGTCCTATTAAAGCAAATGTTTAAGCCCCAGCTGGTGTACTGGTTGACGTTCTGGTTAAAACAATGTGGGAAAGGTATGAGCAAACTGGAGAGGATAAGGAAGAAATTTGTAAGAAATGAAGAGTTAAAACTAGGACTGAACATCTAAAAACAGACCTGCAGATGCTGGTGATCTCATATAAAAACAGAAAATGCTGGAAATACTCAGCAGGCCAGGCCGTATTGATGGGAATAAAAATAGTTATTGCTAAGGGTCCTTGGATTAAAAACCCTTCATCAGACAACCTGAAATATTAACAGCATTTGTTCGCTCAAATACAATCTGATAGACTGAGTATTTCTTGCATGTCCTGTTTCGGGTCTAAGCTGAATTGTTTCCCTTAAAACAATGATTAAAGGAAAAATTAATTGAGAGGGCTTTAGACAGGGCAAACAGAGGGACCTATTTGTATTGGCAAAGATTTTAATCACTAGTTAACAGAGAATGAAGTAAATAATTGAAAGGATAACAATGAATGGATGAAATATATTTTTATCCGAAGAGCAGTGGTTGTCAGGAATTTACAGCCCCAGAGAGGCAAACCCCACTCATCATTTTAAAACATCCCTGGATGAGCCACAGCTTGATATGTTACAGGTTAACAAGCATGTAAGCCAAGTGTCTCCAAGATTGACGAGTCTGGTGATGATGAGTCAAATGACTTTGTGTACCTTCAGTTTCACTGTGAGTTTGAATTGCATTTTTGACAGATCTCTTCAAGATCATTTCTGCCACCAGGTAGAAATGATAAATGGGCATCTTGATGGTGTATGGTTACAAAAGCCAGCAAAAAGATATTCTGATTCTGGTTTTGAAGGTGAAAGGAGATGAGTACAAGGTTCACCATACATGGCCTATTTGAAAATCACAGTAGTGTAGCAGTAGCATGTCGCTTTACAATGCCAGAGACTTGGGTTCAAGTCCCACTACTTACTGTCTGTAAAGAGTTTGTACATTCTCCTTGTGACGGCATGGGTTTCCTCTGAGTTCTCTGGTGTCCCCCTCAACAGAGGTACTGGTTACTAGGTTAATCGGTCATTGCAAATTGTTCTGTAATTAGGCTAGTGTTAAATAGGCCAGTTATTGAGCCAGAAGGACCTGTATCTCTAAGTAAATTTTAAAAAATCTGCCACCTGGAATAGCTGACAAATTGGCACTTCAAGGCCATAAGGTTATGAAAACTAGCAAATAGAAACAGACAGGCCTTATGAAATGTTGCATTACAATGAAAGCTGTGAGGATACTGAATGTTTGACCATAGTGGGGCTGTTGAAGCATATGGGATACTAGCCTTAACTGGTCAAACATGGAACAGAAGACAAGGAAGCCTTGCAAAAATTGCATAAAACTGGTGGTGGAAGAAGAATCAATAAAGGGCTCTATGAAAACTTCTAAAATTACTGTTGGCTGAGGCTTAGTATCAGCATTCGTAGCTCTGTTAGAGGTTGGTGGGTTCAATGCACACTTCTGGGTTTGAGCACAAAGATGTGGACTGGTGCTGCACCGTTACACTGAGTGTACCATGATGAGATTGCAAGCTGCATGATAAAATCTTATCCAAAACACAGTCAAAGTAGAGCTTATTGTCTTCGGCACAAATACATGTATGCACAAGTGCAGGCAAAAACTTCAAAACCAGAATCCAGTTTAGCTATGGTATTTAATGAAGAAGGATCCTGGAGAAAACCTGTTGGAAAACAGCTGGCAGGTTAGCAACTGCTCCGGCAGCTGTTGCATGAATGAAGGACCTTTATTGAATATCTAAGTCACTGACTTATCCCATTATCTTTGAGAGTGGCAGTCTGCCTACCCACTTTTCATCCATAGGCTTGATCTCTTCAAACTGTTCACCAATCACTTGTCCAAAATCACTCCATCCAGCCAGACCTTCGACCCTGAAGACAAACGTTGATCCTATCAATTGTTTGGTTGACCCCAGCCTGATATGGTGCACTCTGTAGGACTAAGATACTCCTCCGCTTCCCCCGATTCTGGTCCTCTCGTCCTCTTCCCTTTTACTCATCCACCTGAAAATTTGCCCGTTAGGGAGTGTTAATGTTTACCCTTGCCCTTGCAACAAAACCTTCCAAATTTAATCCTATATGGAAGTAATACAAGCAAATAAGTTTATCAGTATTTATTATTGATAATTGTTAATGAAGAAGATTACAGGTGAAGTTAGGGGTTCTGAGTGGTTGCTCAATTTGAGTTTTTTGTCACGGTTAATGAGGCACACCTGCAATGAGCGACTTGCAGTAGCATTACAGGCACATTGGTACGGGTACCGTGTAGAACGGAAGTCATACGTAAGTTGTACACACAGTGGCCACTTTAGTAGGCTCACCTGTACACTTGCTTGTTAATGCAAATACCTAATCAGCCAATCATGTGGCAGCACCTTAATCTATAAGAGCATGCAGACATGGTCAAGAGGTTCAGATCAAACATCAGAATGAGGGGAAATGTGATCTACATAAGGTACCTTGACTGTGCGCTGATTGCTGGTGCCAGACCGTGTGGTTTGAGTATCTCTGAAATGGCTGATCTCCTGGGACATTCATGCATAATGGTCTCTAGAATTTACAGAAAATGGTGTGAAAAACAAAAAAACAAAAAAAAAATATCCAGCAAGCAGAAGTTTTGTGGGTAAAAATACCTTGTTAATGAGAGAGGTCAGAGGAGAATGGGTAGACTGGTTCAAGCTGTCAGGAAGACAACGGTAACTCAAGTAACCCAATGTTACAGAAGTGGTGTGCAGAGAGCATCTCTGAACACATAAGCTTCAAGTGGATGGGCTACAGCAGCAGAAGACCTTGAACATGTATACAGCACTCACTTCTTTAGGTACACAAGGTACCTAATAAAGTGGCCACTGAGTGTACATAATATTATACAACCATGTAAAAAAAAGAATAAAAGTTTGCAAATACAAGACTGTAGTGCAAAAGAAACGAAGACACACTTCCAGTCCGTAGTAGTGCAAACGATGGTCTGTCGTGTTCTTTGCTGAGATGTGGTAAGAGTTATGCAGGTTGGTTCAGGCATCTGATGGGAGATGTTTCTGAACTTGGTGTTGTGGGACTTGAAGCTTTTGTGCCCCCTGCCTGACATTAGCAGTGAGAAGAGAGCATGACCCAGATGGTGGAGTTCCTGGATGACACATGCCGTTGTCCATAACGCTGGGGAGGGACCGGGCTGTGTCTCATACTCTCTGTGGCACCGTGCAGTCCTATGCATTGGAATTGCTCTACTGGCCCATGATGTAATCATTAAGGATACTGTTAAAGTTAGTAAAAGTACTTGGTAACATGCAAATCTTCTTGAGCTTCTCAGAAAGCAGAAGCACTGTTGTACCTTCTCTGCTGTTGATCAATGGGCTGAGCCCAGGACAGCTCATCCAATGTGCCCATGTCCAGTAATCTCACTCCACTTCTGGTGCACCAATGAGAACTGATACCTGGTCCCCACCTTCACCCTTCTGAATTCCCACCGTCATCGTTTTGATGATCTGCATGGAAACGGCGGGGCCACATACTGTGCTGGATAACTCCATGACCCCAGATTTTTACTGGAGAGCCCATATTCACTTCTGCTGAAAGGGGTTAGCAATTGCTGGAAGATTATGCTTTGGAAAAAGAGCACAAAGGTTGATGATAGCTGGAGTAATGAAAGCAGTTCAGGGCAGAATTGCTCTTTCTGTGACATTTTGCCATCTTTGACCAGCAAATGCAAATTTGTGGGAGTCGACAGGCACCCTTGGATTTTGTCATGTGCTGTCTATACCGGCATGTCAAGGCAATGAGAACCCTTCTGTGCTGCCATTTTGTTCTCTGGTGACTTTCTTAGCAGCTGAATGATTTTGGAAAGCTGCTTAGTTGCTTGCAAGATTACATTCTGCATTTATATGGCCAAGCACTGATGCGCAGCTTCAAGAAAACGCTGTTAGGTCCGATGCCTCACAGTGTCAGGGGCTTGGGCTCAATTCTGACCCCTGGTGCTCTCTGTGCGGCAACTTGCTCTAGTCCGCAAGTGAGGGATAGAATCTGGGGTGGTTGATGAGAATGTGGGGAAAATAAAATAGAAGACTAAAGTAGCATTTATGTAAAAGCATGATTGATAGTTGGTATAGATTCAGAATTCTGAGAGGCCTGTTTTCGTACTGTATCTCTCTGACTCTAAGTCTATAACATTGGACTCAACCAACGAACCTAATGGTACAGGCCCACGGAGGACTCAGCACTCAGCAAAGGATGCAATATGAGACAACTTGGCTCCTCACACCGACCTGTGTGGCAACGTGGATCACAGTTTAACCTTTTCACTCATTTGAGTTAGTCTTAATGTGCTTTCTGAAAGGCCTTCTCCAAAGTTTTTAATCCATTTGTGCTGAGGCACTCATTAAAACCACCATTCCCATTTATTCTTATGCTAAGCATGCCTCGCATCTTTTGAAGGAAGCCCAGCTCTCCTGACAGTGAAGTCTGTCTTTGCAAGGCCCACTTTTCTTCTCCTCTCCTTCATTCTCTCTTTCTCTTTCCCTCCGAGAAAGGAGCTGGACCAGGGCCAGATAAGCCTGCCACTGAAGGTCCCCTTTCTTTTTCCCTCAGTCTCTTTCTCTCTCAGCTGAACAAATTGGAGTGATGCCAGCTATTGGTGAGCTTGTGTCTCTCAATTTCTATACCTCTGTCTCAAGCTGGAGTTGTGCCAAAGTTCCTGTTTCTTCAGGTTCAACTTGCTCTCTGTTTTCCCACATCCACACCTGCTGGTTCCTGTATCAGTACATACGTCTTGGCCGAACAGTAGTCACAGTAAAGTCTCATCCCTGTGGAGCCCAGTTGCTTTCTCCCTCACTCCTACTTGCATTGCTACAAACGATAAGATTCTCACCTGTGCTGGTGTTATTGCTGGACATGGCTATTTGCAATATCTTTCCATTTTCCATCTTGTGTCAACTTTAGCTCATTCTAAAATTGAATGCACTGAGACCATTCCACCCATTGAAATCTGTGCTTGTTGATAGCCCTTGTTTCACCAAGTTTCAGGATGATCATCTTGCATTTAGGTTCCTCCTGATTGTCATCATTCCCTGCAGAGCTGGGAGGCTACAGTCACCTGGCATCCCTGCATCCTATGCTTGGAGTAGCTTCATTAGCCCCATTCCTTTGCTACGCCGCTGCTACTTGCTCTCCAGACTCTGATAACAATTAATGTAATTAATAATATCCATATTAATTATTAAATGGTAATTATCACTTAATTATAATGGAAATGAAGTGTAATTTCCATCATAAACCTGATAGAATCAGAGTCATACAGTTTGGACCCATGCCCTGTAGCCCTCTCTTTCTATGCTGGCTGTCAAGAACCTACTGTACTAATCTGGCTCTTCACTGATTGACCTTCAATGCTCTGGCAGTTCAAATGCCTATTTCAGTATTCCACCATCTACTCAGAAAGTGTGTCCAGACCTTAACCACACTCAGTGGGGGAAAAAAACTTTTCACGAAATTCCCTCTGAATCCCCTATTCTTACCTTAAGTCTTTGCCTCTGGTTGTAGCTATCTCTGAACTGTTAAAAAAAAATCCTGCTATCTCCCCTGTCTGTGTCCATCATAACCTTGTATCCTCAATCAAAAATCCCCTGAATCTTCTCCACTCAAAAAAAAACACAACCCAGGCTCCCATTCATAACTTCAACACGACATCCCAGACAACTTGCTGGTAAAATGGAGGCACAAGTGATTGGTAAATTGTTTTCTAATTATTTTGGTCTGATGGCGTCGATCAAGGTGGTTCAAGGCAAAAGTAGTAACAGACTGCAGAATGAAGTGTTACAGTTACGGAGAAAGTGCAGTGCAGGTGGACAATAAGGTGAAAGGCCATGAAGAGGTAGATTGTGAAGTCAAGAGTTCATCTTATCATACAAAAAGTACAATATTGCGTAATAGTGTTGTAACAGTTGAGCCTGATGGTAGGTGCTTTCTATCGTCAGCTCACTGGGGTTGGGGAAGAGAGACTCCTCATGGTGAAAGAAGTGTTGGCTACTTCACCAAAGCAGTGAGAAGTGTAGATAGAATCCACAGATGGGAGGCTGGTTTCAGTGATATGCTGTGCTGCGTCCTCGGTTCTCTGCAGCTTCTTGTGGCCTTAGGCCAGGCAGTTAACTTCAGGTGCAGATGAAAAGTCTTGAGCCGAAACCCAACTTGCCATTTCCCTTCACAGATGCTTCCTGATGTGCTGAGTCCCTCCAGTATCTTGTTTGGTACTGGTAAATTTGGTACTTGTTCTGGTAAGTCCCTTCTCCACCTTATCCAGTAGTGTGGCATCCAGATCTGCACACTATAAGAAAGTTTTATATAGTTGTACGTGAACATACTTGCTTCTGTGCTCTTCATTTCCTCCTTTTATGTGGTCCTTAAAGCCAATAACTTCGGCCACAATTTTTGGTCACTTCCAATATCTTCTCGCATGGGGTGGAGTGAGAATGTTCCTTACCTGAATTTACTGTTACGCTTCCTAGACAGCTTATAAGTTTGAAATGATTATAGATGGTGCTTAATAGCCAGAAATCCACAGGTCTCGATTTTTGAGGAACTGTCTGACAGATGCTCTACAGCTATTTTTTCTATAACTTGGGGGAAAACTTAATAGCCATGGAGAAAATTCTCAACTGCCTAATATCATAGAATGTAAAGAATGAGTATAAAGTCCCTGAAACAATTGTGGCCCCTTGATATTTAAGGGCTCCTTCACATTCCTTTCCCATTCAGATCTATGTCAGTCTGGTAGTGGGCTTCCTGTAGTCTTGAGGAATTAAAGAGTGAAGCACTAGAAATGCCAATGATGAATATCAGATAAAACAATAAATGGTAAGGGTAAGAAAATAAGTCTGCTGTGATGGTCACAACCATCACATGCGAAAAGAGGAGGAATGGCCATGGGGCTAGCAATTCCATCCCATAAAAGCCCAGAGCTACAGAAACACCAATAGAAGCTCCAAATACCTCATCCCTGGGAGAAGAATCGTACAACTTAAGCTACTGCCCTAGGACAAAGGACTGGTGAGCTGCTGTCATTGGCCTTTGCCCCGGTAGGGGTGGCGAGCTTAAGTAAGTAAGTAAGCAATGAGAAAATGCATTTTCCTGAGGATTTTACTTGGCAGACTTGTTAATAGTAATATAGTAATTAAAAATGGGAATAAAAATGTCTGAGATATGTGAAAGGTTTGCTTGCCAACTATGGAGGAAAAAAAATCCACTCTGATGATAAAGAACCTGCTTGCTTTCCAATTGGCCATGGGTTAGGGATTGACATGTTTGCTGACCAATAGCAAGAGCCTGGAGGCGGGGTGTAGCAAGCTGTCTATGATGTCTGCAGGAATACGTCCAGCTGGCACTTTCAACTCTGGTGTGGTGCGAAAGCTGTGATTTGATGTCTTACTCCCAGGAGCAGGGAAAACAAATGTATTCACTTTGTTAGACACTCACAAAGCCAGTATTAATAACCTATCCCCCACTGCCCACATGAAGGTGGTGCTGAGATGCCTTCTTATACCAAAGCAGTCATTTGGATGAAGAGACTCTCACGGTGCTCTTGGGTAGAGGGCTCCACAATTTACACCTGAGAAAAATGAAAGCCTGTTGATAGATTCCCAAGCCAAGGTAGGGGAACCTGTGGGTGGTGGTGTAACCCTGCATCTGCTGAGCTTATCCTCCTTGGTGATTGGGATGCTGGGTTTGGAATCCTGGGGTTAGCATTGCTCCTTGAGCAAGCCAACGTGCTGAACCAATTAAAAAGAGGGAATGGGATCTTGTACACTTGGTCTGCGACCCTTATGCCATGATACTCTAGCACATCCCAGCAGGAATGTAAGAGTAATACTGTCCCATTAAGTACCCATTGAGAATAATGGTGCACAATACCAGAGATTTCAATACTCCACAGTGCGGTGAACCAGCACCAAGTACATGAAAGGGCCAGAACTACTTCCAAACTATTACCCATAGCAAAGGATTTGGTTAGCTAGTTCCCATCCCATGCCAAGATGGACATCAATCTGACATCACTCAGTATAATAACTGATCTGTCACTTTCAGGCAAAAATAGATCCTTCAGCTAAGTCAAAAAGGTAATACTTTTAAAGAAAACAAAATTACATTTCTATAGCACTTTTAACTATCTCCATATGTTTTTTAAGATGGCGTTGAGGTTGTGTCTTAGACTAAGTTATTTTTTAGGTTCATGGGGATGTTTTTGGGGATCAGGTTAGGGTTTAGGGATTGGTATGTGGGGTAAATAGAGGACAGGCCAGAGTCTAAGCCTCTGTTCTGTGTTCAAAGATCAGTGATGTGGATGTGATTGGATGTTGAGCTCATGGACCAGTAAGGTTAAGGGCTGGAGTCATTGGCCTGTTCTGGGATCAGAGTTCCACGTGGACAGAAGGAAAAAGAGCCAGTGACCCCTAGGTACGCGAATTGTGAGACTGGGGTTTAAGGCCTAGTGTTTGGGTTCTTGTCATCTGTGAGTCTAGAACTTGAGGGCTGGATTTCGGGTCCTCATCCAGGATCCTTATTCATCGCCTTTGGCAAGTCCTGGGTCGCTACTAAAACCCGAAGGTCAATCGGGAGTCTAGGTCAAAGACCGAGCATTGATCAGAAGTCCAGATGTGGAGGGCCAATGAATCTGCAAATCTTTGTGAGTCCACTGAGGACATCAAAGGCCCAATATCTGTGATCTGCTAGTCCACTGGAGGCAGGAGGCCAAAGAAGACATCCTGTCCTGGGGTTACAAGGCTGTGTATGTATGTGGGTCAGATGGTAGGGGCAAAGAACGGGGCTTTGTTGCTGTTGTTTTGTTCCTTGGTATGTGCTGTTTTATTGTGTTCAGTGTTGTTCTGCTAAGCATTGTGGGCATGTTACGTTGGCGCCAGAATATGCGATGGCACCTGCGGGCAGTGTGTTGGTTGTTAATGCAAACGTTGTATTTCTCTGTGTGTTTCAATGTACACGTGATGAATAAACCTGAGTCGAACTCTGTTCCCCGGAGCTTCACACCAATGATTTACTTCTTGATGTTGCTTGGTTTATGTAGGTACATATGCTGCTTGAGATCCCACAAATAGCAATGGATCATCACAAGGCAACATGAGACAAATTAGAAATTGGCACAAAGAATGAGATAGCCTTTTACCAACACCTTGTCCTTGTGGCATAGACATGGTATCAGATTTGCGCTGCTTGCTATTTTCCATCAAGGCTGTTTGCAGCCAATGACGTACACACATACTCATTAGCAAGGCTTCTGATGTCGCAAGGGCCTAGCTCTGTTGAAAGGAGCATGTTTCTTTTAAAGGTTGAGCATCTTCTAGGTGAAATATGTAATGGGAAGTTAGACCATAACACTATAGAGCCATAAGGTCATAAGACATGGGGGCAGAATTTATTTGGCGCATTGAGTTTACTCTGCTATTCAAACATGGTTGATTTATTAACTCTCCCAACCCCTTTTTCCTGCCTTCTCCCCATAACTTTTTGAAGCCCTTACTAATCAAGAACCTATCAACCTCTGCTTTAAATATACCCCATGACTTGGCCTCCACAGCTGTCTGTGTTAATGACTTCCACAGATTCACCACCCTCTGGTTAAAGGAAATCCTCTTTTTCTCTTTTCTAAAAGGACAGCCTTCCATTCTGAGGCTGTGCCCTCCGGTCCTAGACGTTCCCACTTATGGAAACATCCTCTCCACTTTCACTCTATCTATGCTTTTCAATATTTGGTAGGTTTCAATAAGATCCCCCCTCATTCTTCTATAAAATCCAGCAAGAAAAAAGGTCCAGAGCTATCAAATACTTCTTATAAGTTTTCAGTGTGCTGTAGAAAGTTCAGCAATGGTTTCCCTGATAAAGAATGTGCAGCAAACGTTTCAAAGAGCTCCTGGTGATACAGAGGGGTCATGTTCTGCATCTCCATCCACTCACAAGATCTTTCTTGTGAGAAGGCAGTGGGGAGAGGTAGAAGATATCAGAATGCGGGTGCAAAAGACTTCTCTTTAATTTACTCCTGCTGTCTGTGCTTCTTAGAATGCAGACCTTGTGACATCAGCAAACATGGATGTAAGGTTTTCATAAATGGGTGAGCAGTTGAGGCCCCGACAGGAATAATCCACCCACACTGCCAGTCTCAGCCCATCACCTCTGCTCTCACAGCTCGGCCCATTTCTGAGCCAGGCCACTCAGTCCATGAGCTACACTGCTAGCCCAGGCTTCATTATTTGACTTTCGGATTTATATATAAAACCCACAGATGTTTTACTTTCATCGACTTTTGCCACCTCTTCAAAATTAACAAATTACTTTGATGGTGCAATCTACTCTTCACAAATCCACACTGATTCTCTCAGTGAAAAAAAACAGATCTGAGTTGTCACCCTGATCTTAATTACAGATTACTAAATTTCCTAGTCGCAGATGTTAGACCAGTAAGACTATAATTCACTTTGCCTCTCTCACCTTTATTGAATAGTAGAGTGTCATATTCCTGTCTGGTAGTTCTTACTATCTGTTTTGTCACCATCACTGCTCTTTGTATCTTTGCCAATGTTCAGAACTGCAAGCAGCAGACCTCTGTCTGCCTTACGGTAGAGGAGCCCCAGTTATAAGAAAATATGAGCAAGCCCAAAGGAAAATCCAAACACAATGCGATTTTCACATTTTATGATGGTAACAAAAACAATTTATTTTTCCATTTCATAAACAGGTGTTCTATTATTGTTTACTAATATAATTAAAACGACTACTTGCTCAATCAGACTCGAGCCTCACTGCTCCAGTAACCCACGTTTAATCCTGACCTTCTGGGCTGTCTGTTTCCTCCAGGTGTTCCAGCCTCCATCCGCATCTCGGAGACGTGCGGGTTGGTGGGCTAATTGGCCGTGCAGAACTGCCCCTACTGTTTAGGTGAGTGATAGAGTCTGGGGGGAGGTGGTGGGTGGAGGCCTGGCTCATTGATTGGAATGTGAGGAGAATAAAAAGGGATTCATGTGAATTAGTGCTTGATGCTATTCTGCAGAGACAAAGGGCCAGTTACTGGCTTAGTTAATTCTATTACTCTGTGACTTTATGACTCAATTAATATTTTTCACCACTCATTAACCTCTAATATTTTAAAATTTAGTATTATATAGTCCTTCACCTCGTTCATCATTCATGTTTAATCGACAAATAGTGTGATGTGCTGGTTCTGTTTTTTCCCAAATCTCCAACTGTTCTGTTATCACTTTACACATTAGTAGGTTTCCTCTGCTCAGAAGGAAAATCCCTTCCTCCTTGTCACGTCACTGAGAACAGGAACTTTGTACTAATTTCACAATTCTCCCTTTGAAAAGGTCCATTCACCTCAATTACATTATACTTAATAGCAGATAAATGTTCGCACTCCATTAAACTGCTGATTATATTGAACACCTTTGGCCTGAACACACCATGCTTTGGCACCTCTACACTCCTGACAAAGCACAGATGTGTTGAATGGAGGGACCAGATGGAGCTCACATCTGGTCCGCTAGCTCAACTTCAGCTCTAGTTTCAGTCAAGCAAACCCGTTCTGGGATTTTTAACTGAATGTGTTTTTTAATTATCTGTGTCATTCCAGAATCTTTCCTAATGTGCCTACCTTAGACATCAGATTTGGCATCTGGAGCCCTGGGAGAAATGAAGCCTGTGACCATCCAGGAGGGCGTTCTTGTGGCCGCTGTTGCACCTTACACAAAAGAAGGTGGTTGTGGTTGGTGGAGGTAAATTATCCCAGTTCTGGGACAAACTGATGGAGTCCCCAGGGTGACGTCCAAGGCCCAACCACCTTCAGCTGCGCCATCAGTAGCCTATCCTGAAGTCAGAAGAGGGGATATTCACTGTATTCAATTGTAGATGATTCAAGCAGATGACGAGGCAACAGTGACGTATAGTTTAATAGGAGGCAAGTAACATCCATACAATGAAAGTGTCAGACGATAGCAATATCCCATTAGAGAGATCACCCATCCTTGATGTCAAAAGTCCCGGGGACCAGCCTTATATATATTGTGGCTGTAATTGTAGACCAGAAGCTGAGCATTCAAAAAGAAAAAAACTTATCTCTGACACCCTAAATCCTTCTCACCGGATTCAAAGTAGAGGTCAGGGGCACAATAGAATGCTAAACCACATGTAATAAACATGGATGGAGGGCAATAAGGAGAGGGAATTACCTGGGAGCCAGCATGGATGCAATGAGTAGAATGGCCTCCTTGCATTCCTTTGTCAGAATGTTCAAAGACTCACAAGTAGGGATTTCTGCAAATGATTCAGGGAGGGTTTCCAGTCCAGGAGCCCAGGAGCAGTGGGCCACTCGTTCTAAATGAAGTCGCAACTTGTTCACACGTACCTTCTCCCTAAACATCCCATTGGCATGCCAAGCTACTCCTAGTAATGCCAACTATACCTTTGTTCTATGAACTGTTGACTGAGATTACCTCAATACTATTGAAGTCCCTTGGAACTCCTGTAATCGCTGGTGTGCCCTTCAACAAAGAACCCAAAGGTCCCCCCAGGTTGGGATCACTGCCCTCAACAGTTACAGGTGTGGCCACTGTATCAGCATCCTTCCCTGTTAGATATAGGAAGTGAGTCAGTACAGGTGCCAACGATGAACTTACTGAAGTGCAAACACCGTTTTGCAGCTGGGGGTCTACTGCAAGCTGGTTCCAGGAAGCCCTTCTCTAAACATCATTGCAGCGTACATCTGCGAGATGCTGGTCACATGGTACAAGGAGTGCGCAGTAAACTCCAACAGCCTGACATCTGCTTCTTGAGGAATCCTCGTGGTCTGTTTTCTGGCTCCAAGAGCTGGGAATGGAAGCTCGGGATCTAGTTTGTGACTGGGCCTGGGGTGCAGACAGAAGTTTGGTGAGTGGCTGGAATCTTGAGGTTGCGGTCTGGAACATTGGGGGGGGGGAGGGGTCAGGAAAGTGAGTAGGTTTGCGGCTGGAGCCGGGATTAAGAATACTGGTATATTTCCCTGCTCTCTTTGAATATATTACCCTACATGAGAAAATCGAAATAAAATTGTGTTTGGATATAGCATTCAATAGTCTGACAAATTAGCCACTCTGATACCACCAAAATCCCAAAAGGGCTTGGTTATTGGGGTTTTACTGTACATAACCCATGCTTTTATCCCTGTTTTAATAATGAATTACTATACGAAAGCCAACCTTCCACCATAATTCCCAAGTGCTGCATGTTTTATTTTGGCATAAAGTCTCCCAGACACTGGCATAATTGGACTGAGTTTCCATATCTGGCCTCAATTAATTCTCCTCGAGCCTGTCACCGAGCTGTTACATTCTCACTTTGCACTAGCCTCCATAGCTGCTTCTCATGAGGATCCCTCCTCAGAGGTCTTCCTGCCAAGGAGCCCGTTTCCACCAGATAGGATGCCCTCTGTTCATGACCTCATGCCAGCTGGCAAATTCAGTGTGTCAAGCCATGACTGCATTCTGCAGCTGCGTTTTCACCGCTCAGCAGAGCAGGTGTTTGATCCCTGTGTTGTAGTTGTACATCCTTCTTGGTTTAGCCTTGGGTTCCCCCAACACCTTCTAGCTGTCTTCCTGTACTTCTGTTTTCCCACTTCCATAAATATCATCCATGAGTTATGGGACTGAAACACGTGCTTGGAGCGAGCTTAATGGTCCTGAGATGATGAGATTTTCATGGTTCCATCTGTTCGACTGTCCCAATTCTAAGTATAGTTGTGTCATTTTTCTGCTCTTTATGATGAAATCCACGTGGAGTGCAGTGCTCAAGACTGGAAGAAGTGCTTTACAGTTTGGGTCTCCATATGGTGGGAAAAGAGGAAGCAAAAGGACAAATTGCTTGGAAAGCTGCCACCTTAAAGTTTAAAGTTCAAATTAAATTTATTATCAAAGTGCATATAAATCACCCACATATAACCATGAGATTCATTTTCTTGTGGGCATACTCAATAAATGTGTAGAATAACAACTATAACATAATCAATGAAAGATCACTCAACTTGAGTGCTCCACCAGTGTGCACAAGACAACAAACTGTGGAAATACAAAAAGAAATACATAATAATAATAAATAAGTATCAAGAACATGAGATGAAGAGTCCTTGAAATTGAGTCCCTTGGTTGTGGGAACAGTTCAGTGATGGGGTGAGTGAAGTTATCCCCTTTGGATAAAGAACCTGATGGTTGGGGAGTAGTGACTGTTCCTGAACCTGTTGGCAAAGATCCTAAGGCTTCTGTGCCTTTTACCTGATGTCAGCAGTGTTCAGGAATAGCTATTACCTCCCCAACTTCATTTGCCCCATCATTTCCCACAACCTATGGACTCACTTTCAAGGACTCTTCATCTCATATTCTTGATATTTATTAATTATTGTTGTTTCTTTCTTTTTGTATTTGCACAGTTTGTTGTCTTTTGTACATCTGTTGAACGCCCAAG
The DNA here is from genome assembly GCF_030144855.1 of Hypanus sabinus. Taxonomy (NCBI): domain Eukaryota; kingdom Metazoa; phylum Chordata; class Chondrichthyes; order Myliobatiformes; family Dasyatidae; genus Hypanus; species Hypanus sabinus. The sequence goes on from NC_082707.1 coordinate 120,984,395, forward strand.
TTGGTGGGGTCTTGGAGGGTCCTGTACTCCATCCCATCATTATTTGAGATATGGCCCACTATGGTGGAATGTTATAGCATTACTCCCCTGCTCTTGCATTCTAAACCTTAACTAATAAAAGAGAACATCCCTTATACCTTCTAACCACCTTAAGGTCTTGCTATAAAAATGAAATGCAACTTAATTCTTGCAGACATCCATTGACATTTTTCAATGTTAGATTTTTTTTTGATTTTGGACAAACAATATAGAACAGTACATCACAGGAACAGGTCCTTCTGCCCACAATTTTGAACAGAAGTAATTAAATTAGTAGTTAAATGGCCCACTAAACTAGTCCTTTCTGCTACACAAAGTCCATATCCATAACACTGTAAGGCATAGGAGTAGAATTAGGCCATTCAGCCCATTGAATCTGCTCTGCCATTCCATCATGGTGTACCTTCCCTTTTGGTCTCTTTCTTCTGCCTTCTCCCTGCAACCATTGACACTTTTAATAATCAGGAACTTATCAACCTCCACTTCAGGTATATCTAATGACTTGGCCTCAACAGCCAATGAATTCCACAGATCCTCCACCCCCTGTTTAAAGAAATTCCTCCTCATCTCTGTTCTAAATGGATGTCCTTCTATTCTGAGGCTGTGACCTCTGATCCTAGACTCGCCCACTATTGGAAGCATCCTCTCCATGTCCACTCTACCTAGACCTTTCAATATTTGGTAGGTTTTATGAGATTTTACCCCACCCCCTCATTCCTACAAACTCTAGAGAGTACAGGCCCAGAACCATCAAATGTTACTCAAACATTAACCCTTACATTCCCGTGTTCATTCTTGTAAACTTCTTCTGGACATCTCCAAGGCTGGCACATGCTTTCTGAGATATGAGGCGTAAAATTGCTTGCAATACTCCAAATGCAGTCTGACCAGTGACATATAAAGCCTCAGCATGACATCCTTGCTTTCATATTCTAGTCCTCTGGAAATGAATGCTAACATTGCATTTGCCTTCCTCACTACTGACTCACCTGCAAGTTAACCTTCAGGGAATCCTGCATTAGGACCTTCTGCACCTCCAATTTCTGAATTTTCTCTCCATTTAGAAAATAGTTTACACTTTTATTCCTTCTATCAAACTGTGCCCATTCCATCTGCTATTAGCTATTCCAGCTGTCACTTCTTTATCCATCCTCCTAATAAGTTCAAGTCCCTCTGCACACTTCCTGCTTCTTCAACACAACCTGGCCCTCCACCTATCATCCGCAAACTTGGCCACAAAGCCATTAGATCCATCATCCAGATCATCACATATAATGTGACTTGGCATGTATGTGAAAAGTGGCAGACCCAGCCCTCACCCCTGTGGAACACCACGGGTCAAGCCAAGCAGAGAACTCATCCTGTTTACTTCCCACCTGTCAGGTAATCTTCTACCCATGCTAGCATCTTTCCATAGACTCTTATCTTCTTCAGCAGCTGCACGTGTGTCACCTTGTCAAAGGGCTTCTGAAAATCCAAGTAAACAACATCCACACAATCTCCTTTGTCTATCCTGTCTGTGGATTCCTCATATTTACCCTTAAGAAAACCGCACTGACTTTGGCCTGTCTTATTGTGTGCCTCCAAGTAACCCGAAACTTTATGCTTAAACGTGGCCTCTAGCATCTCACTAACCACTGAGGTCTGGTTAACTGGTTGTTAATTTCTTGTCTTTTGCCTCCCTCCCTTCTTAAAGAGTATAGAAACATTTGAAATTTTCCAATCCTTTGGAACAATTCCAGAATCTATTCGTTCCTGGAAAATCATTACTAATGCCTCTACAATCTTTTCAGCTACCTCTTTAAGAACCTTGGGTTGTAGTCTGTCTGGGCCAGCTGGCTTACCGATCTTCAGACCTTTCAGCTTCCCACACACCTTCTCCCCCAAAACAGCTATACTCACTTCTGCCCCCTTACACTCAAATGCCTGTGCCTTTCACAGTGAAAATTGACACAAAATACTTATTCAGTTCATTTGCCATTTCTTTCTCCTCATTACTACCTCTCTAATACCATTTTCCAGCAATCCGATGTCCACTCCTGCCTCCTTTTTACTCTTTTTATAATATTGGCTAGCTTACATTCATATTTTATCTTTTCTCTCCTTATGGCCTTTTCAGTTCCCTTCCGTTGGTTTTTAAAAGCTTCCCAACCCTCTAACTTCCCACTAATTTTTTTCTATGTTGTATGCACTCTCTTTTGCTTTTATGCTATCTTTGACTTCCCTTGTCAGCCACGGTTGCCTCATCCTTCCTTTAGAATATGTCTTCATCTTTGGGATGAAGTCCAGATCATTTGGGAAGCTGAGGGGTTGATAGACAGGGTATACAGGGAAGACGTTATACCTAAAGTGCACAACACAGGTAACAGGGTGACCATTGGTAGAGGAAAGGGGTAGAATATCACTGCAGAATACCCCTGTGGCCATTCCCCTCAATAACAAGTACACCACTTTGGATAGCAGAGGAAAGCCACAGTGGTCAGGTGTCTGGCACTGAGTCTGGCTCTGTGGCTCAAAAGTGAAGGAGGGAGGAGAGGCGAGCTGTGGTGATAGGGGATTTGTTGGTAAGGGGAACAGACGGGAACAAGATTCTTAGATGACCTCCTGGGTGCCAGGATCAAGGACATCTCAGATGGAGACAACAGGTTTCTTAAGTGGGAGGCTGAACAGCCAGAAGTCATGGTCCACATCGATCGCCATGTCATGGTTAGGTCCTGCAAAGTGCGTTCAGGGAGTTAGGTGTTAAGTTAAAAGACAGGGTTGTGCTGGTAAAGCCATATCATACAGTTTAACATGTGGATATGGGGTTGGTGCAGGAGTGAGGGCTTCAGATTTTTGGGTCATTGGGCTCCTGTCCAGGGAAAGTGGGACCTTTACAGAAGGGACGGTTTGCACCTGCACTGGAGGAGAACTAGTAATGTGGTGCATGGGTTTACTAGTGCTGCATGGGGGGTGGGAAGGGTGGGATTTAAACTAGAGTTGCAGAGTGTGGAAACCAGAGTGCCAGACAGCTAGTGGAATGGTTGTGGAGAGACACATTGTCAAGTCCACACACAAGGTCAGGAACGAAAAGGATGAACATTGTGGGACTAGTGTTCTGAGCTGTGGATATTTCAAAGCAAGGAATATGGTAGGAGAGGCAGGTGAGTTTAGGGCGTGGATCAGCACGTGGAATTATGATTTTGTAGCCATTGGTGAGACTTGGTTGCAGGATGAGCAGGACTGGCAGCTCAATGTTTCAAGGTTCTGTTGTTTTAGATGTGACAGAACGTAAAGGAGTAAAGGGAAGGGGTGGCATTACATGTCAGGGAAAATGTCACTGCAGTGCTCAATCAGGACAGGCTAGGGAGATTGTCCAATAAGGCTTTATAGGCAGGACTGAGGAATAAGAAAGGTACAACCATGTTAATAGGATTATATTATTGACTACCCAACAGTCTGTGGGATTTAGAGGAACAGATTTGTAGAGAGATCATAGACAATTGCAAGACACATAAGGTTGTGATAGTAGGTGATTTTAACTTTCCACATACTGACTGGGACGCCCATGTTGTAAAAGGGCTGAATGAGAAAGAGTTTGTTAAATGTGTTCAGGGAAGTTTCCTTAATCAGTACATACTAGTCCCAACTAGAGAGAATGTGATTCTAGATCTGCTGTTAGGGAATGAGAAAGGGCAGGTGACAGAAGTTTGAATAGGGGAACACTTTGCATCTACTGATCATAATGCCATAAATTTCAAGATAATTATGTAACAGGATAGGTCAGTTCCTCAGGTTGAGATTCTAAATTGGAGAAAGGCCAATTTAGATGGTATCAGAAAGGATCTGACAAGTGTGGATTGGGACAGGCTGTTTTCTGGCAAAGGTGTACTTGGTGTGTGGGGAGGCTTTCAAAACTGAAATTTTCAGAGTTTGTATGTCCCTGTCAGAATAAAAGGCAAGGAGAACAGGTTTAGGGAACCTTGGGGTTTGAGAGTTATTGAAGCACTGATTAAGAATCACTGGCATATGTCATGGAATTTGTTGACTTTGTGGCAGCAGTACAATGAAATGTATCATAGAGAAAAAACTGTGAATTACAGTAAATATATATTATATAATAGTTAAATTAAATAAGCAGTGCTAGAACAGAAATAAAAAAGAGGTAGTGAGGTAGTGTTCTCGTGTCCAATGTCAATTCAGAAAACGATGTTAGAGGGGAAGAAGCTGTGAGTGTGTTCTTCAGGCTCTGGTCCCTCCTCCCTGATAAGAACAAGGAATGACCTGGGTTTTGGGGCTCCTTAGTGATGGACACTGCCTTTTTGAGACATTGCTCCTTGACTCTCTGAAACTTACTTTGATCCTGAACTGTAGCCCTTCCCCCCCCCGACACTCCATACCAGACGGTGATGCAACCAGTTTTAATGCTCTCTACAGTACATCTGTAAAATTTTCGAGTGTTTTTGGTGACATACAGTACCAAATCTTCTAAAATCCTGAATGGAATAGAACCACTGTCATGCCTTCTTTGTAGCTGCATCAATATGTTGGACTGAGAATAGATCCTCAGAGATATTGACACCCAGCTCACTCTTTCCATTTCTGATCCCTCTGTGAGGACTGGTGTGTGTTTGCTTGTCTTACTGTTTCTGAAGTCCACAATCAGTTCTTTGGTCTTACTGACATTAGATATTTTCGAGGAAGTTTCCAGGAAAGTTGATGAAGGCAGTGGATGTTGTCTACATGGACTTCAACAAGGTCTTTGACAAGGTCCCGCGTGGGAGTTTATTCAAGAAGGTTCAGTTGCTTGGCATTCAAGATGAGATCGAAAATCGGATTAAACATGGGCTTTGTGGAAGTAGTTGGAGATGGTTGCCTCTCTGGCTGGAAACCAGTGGTATCCTGCAGGGATTGGTATTGGGTCCATTGGTGTTTGTCATCTATTTCAACGATCTTGATAATAATGTGGTAAACTGGATCAGCAAATTTATAGATGACACCAAGACTGGGGGTGTAGTGGACAGCGAGGAAGACTATCAAAGCTTGCAGTGGGATCTGGACCAGCTGGAAAAATGGTCTGATAAATGGCAGGTGGAATTTAATTCAGACAAGTGTGTGGTGTTGCACTTTGAAAGGTCTGACTATGGTAGGTCTTACACAAAGAGTGGCAGATATACAGATATTCCCAGAATTCCTTGAAGGTGGCATCACAGGTTGGTAGGGTCATAAAGAAAGCTTTTGGCACAATGGCCTTTGTAGACCATTGTACTGAGTACAGCGTGTTTTGCTGAAATTGTAAAAGACGTTGGTGAGGTCTCATTTAGAGTATTATGCGCAGTTTTGGTCACCTATGTACAGGAAAGATGTCAATAAGATTGAAAGAGTGCAGAGTAAGTTTACAAGGATGTTGCCAGGACTTGAGGTCCTGAATTTTAGGGGAAGGTTGAATAGGTTAAGATTTTACTCCCTAGAGTGTAGAGGATTGAGGGGAGGTTTGATAGAGGTATACAAAATGATGAGGGGTACAGATAGGGTAAATGCCAGCAAACTTTTCCCACTGAGGTCGGGTGAAACTAGAACTCATCCTCCCTTAGAATGCTTCCTCTTCCTCAAGACATTCAAGATGGCATCAATGAACAGCGTGACCAACGGCAACATTATGCAGACAGTTCACAAAACTATTTCTTCAATTCATTCTTCTGCTTTCAGATATGATTCTATTTCTAAGCTGTTGTAAATGGAACCAATGGTTTACATTTCGATGGATTTTGGGCTAATTGAAAGATCTGTCTCCAGTGAGGTTTGGAGCGGAGTGAGAGGCCTGGAAGCCTGGAAATGGGGAAGAAATGAGCCCCTGATCTATTCCATTGCTTCTCTCTGAATGAGGCAACGACCAAAGTTGAAGTTAATGAGAATGAGAGTGGGTGTTCGGTGCCGTTTGTCTTCCTCTCCCTCTCGCTAGCTGCTGTTGGAGGAAATTGCAGAAGTCTTAGGATCCATGTTGCAAAAATTGATTGACCAGGCCATGGACTTGTTTTGGGGGACTTTGCGGCTCATGTTGCATGAGTTTCTGGATTCTGGTCACTCTTTCTTTTGCTGCTTTTAAACACTTTGATCAGGGTGATGGATGTGGACTGGGATGCCTCAGTGAAGAATGGCCCCACGCTTTGGGTGTTCGAAGCTTTCTTGAATGCGTTCCATGTTGTTTCTTTGTTTATGGTTGCCTGGGGGAGGACGAATCTGAGTTGTATTCTGTATGCACACTTAGATAATAAATGCACTTTGAACCTTTAGGATGTACCAATCATGCATCTTCCAAATTACTCCCAGAAACTCCAGCCATTGCTGCTCTACCGCCATTCCTGTTACTGCCTCCTTTCAAACAACTTTGGCCAGCTTCTCTATTATGTCTCTGTAGCTTCCTTTACTCCACTGTAATACTGATTTATTAGAGATCAGTACATTAACTTTTAGTACATTAGATTTTAGCTTCTCCCTCAATCTGCAGGCTGAATTCTAGCACATTATGAACACTGTCTCCTAATTATTCCTTTTCCTTAAATTTCCTAATCCTAATTCACACCACTCTTTGTAAAAATATTGTCACTTTGCATCTCCTTTGAACTTGCTCTCCCTCACCTTAAATGCATGCCCTCAGCTATGAAGCATTTCAACCCTGGGAAAAAGATAGTGTCTGTCTACTCTACCTGTGGCTCTCATAATCTTAGAAACTCTCCCCTCAGCCTCCGTAACTCCAGAGAAAATAACCCATGTTTGACAAGTCTCTCATTACAGTACACACCCTCTGATTCAGGTAGTCTCCTGGTAAACCTCTTCGGTATCTTTTCCAAAGCTTTCATCTGATGAGTTGACCAGTTCTGAAAGCATTGCTGTAGATGTGGCCGATCTAGAGTGTTCTGAAGCTGCAACATGACATCATGACTCTTCAGCTCAATTGCTTGATTAATAAAGGCAAGATTGCCATATGTCTTTTTTTCCTCCCTGTCAAACTGTGTAGCTATCTTCAGGAAGTAATGGACTTGGAACCCAAGATCCCTCTGCACATCAGCATCATTAACTGCCTTACCATTAATGGATTACTGCCCTTTTACATTTGATCTCCCAAAGTGCAACACTTCATATTTAGCCATGCTAAACTCCATCTGCCATTTCCCTGCCCATTTCTACAGTTGATCTATTTCCCAATTACCCTTTGGAAGTCTTCTAATTTTAATATTCTCTGCAAATTTACTAATCCACCTTTTCATCCGTATATGTGTATATGCATATGTGTATGTGTGTGTGTGTGTGTGTGTGTGTATATGTAAAATAATTATAAATAATATAGATTACATATAGAAACATAGAAAACCTACAGCACAATACAAGCCCTTTGGCCCCCAATACTGTGCCGAACATGTACTTACTTTAGAAATAACCTAGGGTTACCCATAGCTCTCTATTTTTCTGAGCTCCATGTACCTATCCAGGAGTCTCTTAAAAGGCTCTATTGTATCTGCCTCCACCACCGTTGACGGCAGCCCATTCCACGCACTCACTACTCTCTGTAAAAAAAAACTTACCCCTGACATTTCCTCTGTACCTACTTCCAAGCACCTTAAAACTATGCCCTCTCATGTTAGCCACTTCAGCGCTGGGAAAAAGCTTCTGACTATCCACATGATCAATGCCTCTCATCATCTTCTACACTTCTATCAGGTCACCTCTCATCCTCCGTCACTCCAAGGAGAAAAGTCAAGTCAAGTCAAGTCAACTTTTATTGTCATTTTGACCATAACTGCTGGTACATACATAGTAAAAATGAGACAATGTTTCTCAGGACCATGGTGTTTCATGACACAATACAAAAACTAGACTGAACTACGTCAAAAAAAAACAACACAGAGAAAGCTATACTAGACTACAGACCTACACTGGACTGCATAAAGTGCACAAAAACAGTGCAGGCTTTACAATAAATAATAAACAGGACAGTAGGGCAAGGTGTCAGTCCAGGCTTCGGGTATTGAGTCGTCTGATAGCTTGGGGGAAGAAACTGTTACATAGTCTGGTCGTGAGAGCCCGAATGCTTCGGAGCCTTTTCCCAGAAGACAGGAGGGAGAAGAGATTGTATGAGGGGTGCATGGGGTCCTTCATAATACTGTTTCCTTTGCGGATGCAGCGTGTTGTGTAAATGTCCATGATGGCAGGAAGAGAGACCCCGATGATCTTCTCAGCTGACCTCACTATCAGCTGCAGGGTCTTGCGGTCTGAGATAGTGCAATTTCCAAACCAGGCAGTGATGCAGTTGCTCAGGATGCTCTCAATTCAACCCCTATAAAATGTGATGAGGCCAAGTTCACTCAACCTATTCTTGTAAGGCATGCTCCCCAATCCAGGCAACATCCTTGTAAATCTCCTCTATGTCAATATATTATTTATACTGGTTATTTTTAAAAAATATAGTTTTTTATGAGGGGCATTGTCCAATGCCTTAACAAAATCCATGTAGACAACATCCACAGCTCTATCTTTATTTGTCACCGCCTTCAAAATTCCAATCAAGTTGATAAGACATGACTTCCGCTCTAAGACTTGACAAGATCTTTTTTTTCCATTGTGAAAGAGATTATGTTGATTCCCAAAGAGTCAAAGAGGTACAGTATTCCGCATGGAATGAAGCCCTTCGGCCTATTCAGTCTATGATGAACATCAATCCTACATAAACCTGCTTTATTTTATTCTCTCCCCATATCTACCTCTCACCTACACCAAGGGTCAATTTACTTATCAATCCACACACGAGAGGTCCTCAACCTTTGTTATGGACCCCAGGATGGGCACCTCTGCCGCACACCTTCAGGATGTGGGAGAACACTGGAGCACCCTGGTAAACCACTGCCGTCCAGCCAACAGGATCAAATGCAATACAGCTGTGACTGGGTTGGACGAACAAGGGTGGGTGGAGACCCATAAAGAACACAAACACTGGTATGGATTTGTAGGCCCAAACAGCCTTTGCCAGTGCTATTGGTTCTATACAGCCTTGTTGATTTGAAATATTAATGACAGTTTTACTTTGGATGCATATAATTGCTGTTCTACTAAATAAAACAAACCATTAATTATAGGACTGCTCTTGTTTTGTTTCAGTCAGCCCAATTAAAATAGATATGCCCAGTTGTTTTACTTTGAGAACAAATTGTATTCCCACCCTGCTATTAAATGATTCTGTGCACAATGCCTCATCATTTGCGAGATATCCTATCACCCTAAAGCTTGCATGTTTCAATTGTCCGTGGCCTTTTAAATTGAGAGTCAACAGTCCTTTATTAGCTGATGCTTGGGAAATGCGATCAGGATGGTGCAGTGATGCTGAGGTTATTGTTAGACCATAAGACCATAAAATGCAGGAGCAGAATTGGGCCATTTGGCCCATTGAATCTGCTCTGCTATTTCATCATGGCTGATCCATTTTTCCTCTAAGCCCCAATCTCCTGCCTTAGCCCCATATCCCTTCATGCCCTGACCAATCAAGAATCTATCAACCTCTGCCTTAAAATATTTGTATCCTTAAATATTGGTCTCCATAGGTGCCTGTGACAATGAATTCCACAGATTCAACACTCTCTGGCTAAAGAAATTCCACTTTATGTCTGTTCTAAAAGGACCCCTCCTCTATTCTCAGGCTGTGTCTTCTAATCTTAGACTTTCCCACCATAGGAAACATCCTCTCCACATCCACTCCGTCGAGACCTTTCACCATCTGATAGGTTTTGATGAGGTCACCCCTCATTCTGAATTCTGACGACTACAGGCCCAGAGCCGGCAAACGCTCTTCATATGACAAGAGGTTTGTATTCACTAGAATGTCAGTTACCTAACATTCCCTGCACACCTCACCACTTCCAACACTTACCCAGACACCTTCAGCATTCTGAAAGTTCTGAACAAGGAGGCCCCATTAGAATTGAGGTGAAGAGGAATTTCTTTAGCCAGAGTGTAGTGAATCTGTGGAATTCATTGTCAAAGTCGTTGGTTCTTAATTAGGAAGGGCATTAACGGTTATGGGGAAAGGGCAAGATAACAGGCGAGAGAGATGATAAATCAACCATGATGGAATAGTAAAGCTGACTTGGTGGACCTGATGGCCTAATTCTACCCCTATGTCTTGTGGTCTTATCAGTAGGTCTACTGCTGCACCCTGCTTCTCCTGCACAAATTCAGAGGCCAAGAACTCAAACTCCCAGTGGGACCAGTGAGAGAGACAATGCCCTGATGGACAGGTGGGCAGCAGGGTTGTTGGAGTCCAAGGGGGCTTCTGCAATCCCCCAACCATTGAGTTATACTATAACCACCTGTCCAGGGGTCCGACTTTGCAGCATGATGAGGAATAAGACTAGATGTTGGCAGCGACCTGCCACAGAGCTCCTGGCTAAGCCTGATGCAGCTGCATGGCCTTGTCCAGCTTTGTAAAAGGCACAAAACCAAGTGGCAGAGTGAAAGGTTAGGAGGTGCGAAGATTCTCCAAAAGAACAGAGAGAGGCCGAGCAAATGGGAGAAAAGGTCACAGAACAGGGAATGCTGCTGGGGAAAAAAAAAACATAGGGTCCTCTCTTTGGGTCAGAGAATAGTAAAACACGATATCTTGATGGGAAACTGGTAAATGTTTATGCAAAGAGGGCTTCGGCTGAAAAGGTTCCACTGTAGCATTAATAAACTTGCAAATCCGGCTTCCAGAGGAACAGAGGGGAGGGGCCCAAAGCTTCTAAAAAATAGTGCAACACACACCAACTGCTGGAGGAACTCAGCCCAAAACTGTTCATTCCCCTCTGTGGATGATGAGACTCTTCATCAGGAATGGAGAGGGGCGGGGCAGAAGCCAGAATGCTTTTAAAAGTTGTTCTCTTCTTTTCTCAGGCATGAAAGGAAAGTGGCCATTTTGGAGGTGGAAGTTCTGTGGTTGGGTATAAATGCTGAGGCTTTGCTTCAGGAGGCTTCAGTGAGATGAGGATGAGCAGGTGAGGTTTTCCCCATTAGGGTAGTTGGGGTGGCAGTTTGGTCAGTAGTATACTCCTCCTGCAGGGTGTGGGAGGGAAACTTGAGGATTACACCTGTGCAAAGTGCACTCGGCCGCAGCTCCTGGCTGATCGCATTAAAGAACTAGAGCTGGAGATTAATGTACTTTTATTAGCCGGGATGCTGAGAGCAACATTGGACAAGAGCTTGAGTGAGGTGTTGATACAGAGTGCAGGCTGCAGAGAGCTGTGGGACCAGTAGGAGAGGTCAGGGGCAGAGAAATTCAGGGCAGAGTCTCCCTGTGACCATTCCAAGTATACCCCTTTCTGGGTCATCAGCAGAAGCCAGGTTGGTGGCAATGAGACCATTTCTGATTCCCTGCAGGTCAGTGAGAAGACAGGCCGGGCAGCAGGTAGGAGACTCAGTAGTTGGGAGGGGAGGGGAACAGAAGATACTGAGCTCACAGAAGAGATACCAGGGTGGTGGGCTGCAGACTGGGTGTCAGGGTCTGGGATGTCTTGGAGCAGTTGCAGGACACTGTCAAGGGTGAAGAGTGAACGGCTGAAGGTCATGGTGTATCTCGGTACCAATGAGAAGAATGAAGTCCACTGCAGTGACTATATGAAGATTTGGAGAAGAATTAAAAAGTGGGTCTTCAGGGGTAGTAATCTTTGCATTACTCCCAGTGTCAGAAAGATAGCTCATCTGACTGTGTAGCTGAAGACATGGTGCTGGAGGCAGGGATTCAAGTTCTTGGTTCATTGGGATCTCTTCTGGGGTACGTGTGACTATACAAGAGAGAAGGAATGTCCCTGAAATGGAGGGGGGGGGGGGAGCCAATATCCCGGCTGAGAGATTTGCTATTGCTACTCAAACTTCAAAGTAAATTTATTACCAAAGTATGTATTGCCCTACAATTAATTTTCTTGCAGGCCTTCACAGTAGAACGAAGGAGTACAATAGAATCTTTTAAAACCTACTCACATAGACTCCCAATGTGCAAAAGAAGACAAACTGTGCAAATACAAAAAAATGTAAATAAATCATACTGACAACATGAGCTGTCGAGTTCTTCAAAGTGAGTTCATACACTGTGGAACACACACAAAACGCTGGAGGAACTCAGCAGGCCAGGCAGAATCTAGGAAAAGAGTACAGTTGATGCTTCAGGACAAAACCCTTTGGCAGCCCTGGATTTTGTGTGTGTTGCTCAGATTTCCAGCATCTGCAGATTTTCTCTTGTTTGTCATAGAGTGTGGGATCATTTCGGTATGGAGGTAGATGAAGTATCCCCTTTGGTTCAAGAGCTTGATGGTTGAAGGGTAATAACTGTTCCTGAACCTGGTGACATAGAACCTAAGGCTCCTGTACCTCTTTTGGTGGCGGCAGTGAGAAAAGAACATGGCCTTGATGGTGGAGGTCCTAAATGATGGGTGCTGCTTTGATGCGGCAGCGCTCCTTGTAGGTGTGTTCAATGGTGGGGAGGACATTTCCTGTGATGGACTGCGTTGCATTTTGTAGGCTTTTCTGTTCTTGGGCATTGACCTTTCCGTACCAGGCTGTGACACAACCAGTCAGGGTACTCCCCACTGTGCATCTATAGAAATCTGTCAAAGTTTTAGGTGACATGCCGAATCTGTGCAGACTTCTAAGTAAAGTCATTGCTATGTCTTCCAGGACAGATCCTTTGAGATGATAACACCAAGGAATTTAAAGTTGCTGACCACCTCCACCTCTGATGCTCATGGACCTCCAGTTTCCTACTCCTGGAGTCAATAATCAGTTTGGTTTGGGTGACATTGTGTGAGAGATTGTTATGGCACCATTCAACCAGATTTTCATTCTCCCTGCCATATGCCTATTCATCACCATCAGAACTAAAGACAGCGCCAGAGGGCGGCTTCTCCCAGCCCATCAGCATAACAGTGTAAGTTCCTCTTCTATCTGACGCCTCTTCTTTCCTTTTTTAAGGTAGTTGGGGTCCTGTTGGATTCCACGATCTCTGCACTCAGAGTGCAGTTCTTCACGGTGGTGGGCTCCCATTCTCAGAGCTCGGTGGCGGGCTGCATCTTGATATCTCCAGGAGCAGCCCAGAGGGCGTGCGGCCTTGTGGATGACTCGACTCCCCGCCGGTGTCACCAACCGAAGCATTGCAGCAAATTGGAAGATTGAGACTGTCAGAGGGAGATCACTCTCTCACTCTCTATCTCTCGATGGAGAAAGAGAGTTTGCTGCCAATTCTTAAGCCAGGGGAACACTAAATAAAAGTGGTGCTGCAGACTGTAACATTGAAACAGTGAGCTGTTGGCCTCCCACTCTCGCTGTGGAAATAGTGATATCTCTCTCTGGCTTGTTTTTGAGAGAAGGAGCCCGTGGCCTGTCAAACTGATTGATGAACAGTGGTTTTTGATGGACTGGAGATCGAGGTCTCTGGAGGCCTTTGCTGGTGCTTGCAGTGGTGGGTGGTGGAGGTGCTGATACTTTCTGCTGGGGTAAGTGGGGAGAGGGGAGGGTCGATGCTTTTGCTGCTACTTGTGCGGGGGGTGCTGTGGGGTTGGAACATTTTTTCTGTCATTCATTCCTTGGCGATTTTTCTTCTGTCTCGTGGATGTCTGCAGAGAGTAAGTGTAATGCATGGATCTATTTCTTTTAGAGCAATGACCCTCCCTTAGCACTATGCATTGAGCTGTTGTCTGCTTGTGTGCATTGTCCTCTCTCTCTCTCTCTCTCTCTCACTGCAATATAAATTCACCAGTTAAAGCCACTTCCCGCACGCGTGCTTTTATTTAATTGATATGTGGTTGCAAAGACACAGTAAATTGGCGAGGTGTACGGACTTGAACATCAGAAAATATCACAAACTGCACCGACAGTTACGGCAGAGGAAAGAGTTAAACAATTCAGAAGCTGTCACGGATACTGAGACAGGGACGCATGAGTACAACAGAGTACACAGTGAGAGATGCGCAACTAGCAACATTTAAAGTGAAAGTAATGTGTCGATGGATTCAGTTGGGAGAGTTGATGAACTTGATAGTGCTAATGAAGGCTGGGTGTTGTGTATCGAGAGGGTGGAACTGTATTGTAAAGCGAGCATCATGGAGGAACAAAAGAAAACCCTCACGCTTAATGGGTCAAAGAATGCACAGTCTCTTATGCAACATAGTACGCCCTGTCCTTATTATATGCGGGGGATATGTTCCTCGCAGTCAACGCACAGTATGGAAAACGCAAAATGTGAATAATTGTTTAAATGGAGAAAACAGGGATGCATTCCAGAGGGCTTCCTAAATATGGTTTATCTGTAATTTATTCACATTTTCATACCAATACGACACAAAAGCAGTACCACAAGGCAACATTCATATTATATTTGTTGTAGCCTAGGGAAAAGTACACACTCAGGTCAACAACTTCTTTTTCGGGTTTTAATTCCTTTATGTGTTTTAGATGTTTAAGTGCCAGAAGAGGGTCTTAAAACAAAACGAACGACTTTACAATCAGGTCCTGCCATTACAATCTCCATTTAACCTCCGATCCACACACTTGAGTATCGACCAATTGTATATGCTGTATAAAAATACAAAGAAAACCACAAAAAAATAATACAGTACTAATATGGTAGTGGCAATTCTACTTGGCCGGTGAGGAACTTTGCAAGCCATGCTATTCAGCGTCAAATTCTTTACTTGTGAAAATCTTTCCTCACCATGCCTAGCATCTCTGGGAGGAACTTGATTCCAACACCCCACCAGCTCCTGCAGCAGAAAACAAAATGATCTTCCCACTATCCTGCACGTGCGTAATGACATCACCACCTCCACTTAAAGGCACAGACAACTATTCTAGCATTACCCGGATGAATGACTAAGTACTATTTTAATGATACTGCTTAGCATTTGATGGTCACCCGGTTACATATTTCATCAACTTAAGGTAATATTCCTGTAATAAATCATAGAGCATGGGGATTTAATGAATGGTAAATTGAGAGGCTTCATCTTACAGTCTCCTTCGGCATTGGAGCACATAAGCAGAGTCAACCTATCCTTTGCTGCCTTGAAACCTGACGCAGTTTTTTCATCCTTACTTATGTAAGTGTGTTTCGGCATACGCTTCCAAAAAGCCCAGTCTTGTCTGCATTAAACACCTGCTCTGGTGTGATGCCTAACTCAGCTGTCATAGCCCGCAATTGCACAGGGTAGCGTTCAGCAGTTTTGTGGTCAGCACTAGCTTGCTCACCACGCACAGCGAAGTTGTGAAGCCTGTGACGATTAACAAACTTAGCAAACCATTCCCCAATTGCATTAAAGCTAACAATATTACCTGACACTTCCTCACTGGCCTCTGAAAAAAGGCGACCATAAATTTCCAAAGATTTCACACGAAGACAATCGGAACTAAGAGTTGTTTTTTTACTTTGTTTCATGGTCAAAGTACAAACTCAACATTTTCTCTATTTTTGTCATAATCGAGTTATGCATTTTGGTAACAATCTTTGAAGACACTTGTGATGAATCAACCACTGCACATTTTGTTTTCTCAGCATTTTTCTTTATGTTTCTGATCGTGGACTCACCCAGGCCGAAGTAGCGTCCCAGAGCTGTGTTACCTTCACCTGACGTGGCCCTGTTTATAATTTTCAACATTTTTTCAAGTGTTAAAGCTGTTCTCTGCTGCTTGGCTGATGGCCAAGGACTTGACATAGGATGCTTAGGAGGCATGGTTAAATATTTCAAGCACAAAATCAGTGCACCGTAGTTAACAAAAGTTTAAGAGTGCAAGATCGCATGTCCACATGTTGCCAAAACCAATGCGAGACTGGCAGAAACGAGACTGTGAGGCTTGTGCATGTGACTTGTATTGGCGGGAAGGCTGTGCTTCTCATCCCAACAGCCTCGCATAACTGTGAGCTTTGGACACATATAAGGAGAAGTTGGTAGAAATAGGTTCGACACATAACTGTGAATTCACATTGTCTGAAGACGGATATAACGAGGATTGGATGTAACTCCTGAAAAGCCAGCAAACAAGATGTTCTAGAAAATCGTTACAATTTTACAAAATCACTTGAGCCTTAAACCGCCGGTAATTGCTGGACGATTTAGATTTTACAAAAGGAAGCGGTCAAAGGAAATCTCAATCAAAGCTGTTGGTGTGGCATCAAGAGGCAAAGACAGCACAAATGGTAGCACTAACCAGAGACTGGCACGGCTGCTTAATGCTGACGAGAAGGTGATTGAGAAGGGGATTAGTAAACTCAAAGGCATGAAGGCCAGAAGTGAACTGGATGAAACAGCAACACCAAGATTCCATAAAACACGTCCAGTGACTTACACACCACTTCCTAAAGTGAATGTGGAACTTCAGAGCTTGAAAGCATCTGGAATTCTCTGGAAGGTTGAATGGAGTGATTGGGCCATGGACATTGTTCTGGTGATAAAGAAAGGGAAGGCTGGAGCTGTTCGCATATGTGGGGAATTCAAGGTGAGCATTAACCCGGTGCTGCATACTGTGCAATATTCCCTGGCCCACAAATAGAAAAAATTTTTGCATCTTTGACAGGGGGAGAGGTTTTCAAGGATTGGCCTGTCACAAGCCTACCTGCAAATGGAGATTGAGGAGTCAAGCGGGAAGTTCCTCACAATCAACTCTCACAAAGGATTGTTCCGGTATAATCATCTTGTCTTTGACATCACATCAGCTCCAGCTATTTGGCAAAGAGCAATGGACCAAGTCCTCTAACGTATCCCAGGAACACAATGTTACCTTGGTGACATCATTGTGACTGGCAAGAATGATGAAGAGCGCCTCCAGAACCTTGGTGAAGTGCTCAGCAGGCTGAGTGAGTATAGTCAGTATGCAAAGAGAGAGAAATGTGAGTTTTCGAGAGTGAAATATATTGACAAGCATGGCTTACATAAGTCTCACGAGAAGAGAATGCTACAGGCACCCGAACTGGAAAATGTGTCACAACCCAGGTCATATTTAGGTCTTGTAAACTACTACCACCGGTTTTGCTCAAACATTGCTACAGTGCTGCATCCATTGAACAGACAGGAGCAAAGTGGGAATGATCAGAGTGATGTGAAGAGCATGCAAGGAAACAAAAAGACTAATAGCATCAGATGAACTGCTCACCCATTATGACCCTCCCTGACTGGTGAGTGATGTGTCCCCTTATGCATTGGAGCCCTTTTAACGCACGCTATGAAAGACGGATCTGAACACCCAGTTGCATTTGTGTCAAGATCACTGATGAGCACAGAACGCAACTAGAAAGGAAACTATAGACCTCTTAGGCTGATATCAGTGGTTGGGAAGCTGTTGGAATCAATTGTTAGGGATGAGATTATAGAGAACCTGGAGGCACATGACAAGATAGGCCAAAGCCAGCATGGTTTCCTGAAAGGAAAGTCCTGCCTGACTAACCTACTGCAATTTTTTTGAGCAAATTACAAGCAGGGTAGACAAAGGAGATGCAGTGGATGTGGTGTACTTGGATTTTCAGGCCTTTGAGAACACGCTGCACATGAGGCTATTCAGCAAGATACGAGCCCATGGAATTACAGGGAAGTTATTAGCATGGGTGGAGCATTGGTTGATCAGCAGGAAGCAGAGAGTGGCAATAAAGGGATCCTATTCTGGCTGGCTGCCGGTTACCAGTGGAGTTCCCCAGAAGTGGAGGCTAAAACATTAGGGGTATTTAAGAGCCTCTTGGACAGGCACATGGATGAAAGAAAAATGGAGGGTTATGGGGTAGTGCGGGTTTAGTACTTTTTTTTAAGGATTATATGGGTCGGCACAACATGGAGGGCTGAAGGGCCTGTACTGTGCTGTAGTGTTCTATGGTTCTACACACAGATCGACTGAGAGGCTCTTAGTCTAGTATGGGGAATAAAGAAGTTCCACCACTACCTCTACGGATAAAAGTTTACACTAGTGACAGATCCCCAGCCCCTTGTGTCCATTTTCAATCCCAGGAAGGGAATTCCAGAGGTGACTGCTACCCAGTTACAATGTTGGACGCTATTCCTAGCAGCCCACTCTATGACATGCAGTTCAAACAACACAGCAACGTTGATGGCTTGTCACGTTTTCCACTATTGGCAACTGAAGAAGAAAAGTCTTCACACTGTGACCCAGCAGAAGTGTTCCACACTGCAGTGGTGGACCAGTTGCCAGTAATAAATTTGGAAATACAAAGAGAAACAAGGAGGGTCCTGACATTGTCAAAAGTCTATGACATCACCATGCAAGAATGGCTAGCTCATGGTTTCCAGAGTTCTCAGTGAGACGAGACCAACTGTCAGTATGTTAGAGAATGCTGATGGGTGAATCTTGTGTTGTGGCTCCCTCTAAACTGTACACCAGAGTGTTCGAAAATCTGCATGAAAAACACTTGGGTATAGTCAAGATGAAGAGTCCAGCCCAGAACTACGTGTGATGGCCGGGAATAGGTAAACAGATTGAAGACTTGGCCAAAAGATGTTTGGAATGCCAAAAGGTTCAAAAGGCATCCCCACAGGCACCATTACACCTGTGGGAGTGGCTGTCATCACCATGGCAAAGAGAACATATTGTCATTGCTGGGCCGTTCATGGACTCCATGTTTCTGATTGCTGTGGATCTCAAAGTGGCCGGAGGTCATACCAGTGAAATCAACCACCTCAGCAAAGACTGTCTCTGCCCTGAGGATTATCTTCACCAGAACACAATAACAGATCACAATATATGTCAGATGAAATCAGACTATTCACAAAGAAAAATGGCATCAGACATTTCAAGTCATCTCCTCACCACCCAGCAACGAATGGGTTAGATTGAAGGTTTATCCAAACCTTCAAGAAGTCCATTAAAGCTATGAACATGGAGGACATTTCTCCACAGCACAAGGTGGACAACTTCCTTTTTGCGTACTAGAACTCTGTTCATGCGATGACAAATCAAACACTTGTTCATGAACAGGAATCTGAGATCTCGTATAAACCTCCTGAAACCAGACCTATGGAGGGAAGTGCAGAATAAACAGTTCAAGCAGTTGCCAAGTGACAGCAAGGAGTTTCGAGACTGGACAGGAAGTCGTACCCCATGGTTACCAAGTGGACACCCGGTAGGGCAGCTACAAGAACCAGACCACTGATGCACACAGTGGATGTCGGAGATCAGACATGGGGACCAGATACTGGACCTGAGCTGAAGAACACACCTGAGTCAATTGCATCTAACAAGACGGACACATTACAGCCACCAGACTTGCCTCTCAGTGGTGATTATGTCACTGTCACCAAAGTGACACTGGCATCTGAATATTGTCTTAGACAAGACACCTACCAAACTAGATGCCACTCCGCAGGTCCAGAGGCGCTATCAGGGCGCCACCCAAAAGACTGAACCTTTAGAACTGTGAAGTTAGTTATGGACTGTTATTGTGAAAGCATGTTTATTTGGAATATGGGTTTATGAAAGGGAACTTGAATGCTATGTACAAATACATTTTAAGTTGCATTAATCTAAAGGGGGAGGAAGTGTAATGTATGGATCTATTTCTTTTAAAGCAGTGATCTCCCCCTGTACTACATGTTGATTGATGCGTGCTCTCTCTTGCTGTAATGTGAATACATCAGTTCTAGCCAACTCCTGTGCTTTTATCTAATTGATAGGTAGTTGCAAAGACACAACAGTAAGAAAACAGTAAGAATTTCATGTTGTTTATTGTATACGTTCTTTAATATTAAATGGAACCATTGAGCCAATGAACCCTTGATTCAACCAATAGCGGTGGTGGCATCAGCATACTTAAATATGACATTGAAGATGTGCTTAGCCTCACAGATATAAATGTAAAGCGAGTAGAGCAGGGAGCTAAGCACACAGGCTTGCGGTGCCTCTGTGATGACGGTCATTGTGGAGGAGATCTCGTTGCCAATCTGAGCTGACGGGGGTCTGCGAGTGAAGAAATCAAGGATCCAGTTACTCAAGGAGATATTTTGAGTGGATAAAAATGTTGAATGTTAAGCTGTAATTAATGAAGAGCATCCTGATGAATGCATCTTCACTGTCCAGATGTTCAGGGTGAGTGAAGAGCCAATGAAATGGTATCTGTAGGCAAATTAGAGTGGACCAAAGTCACTCCTCAGGCAGGAGTTGATATGCTTTATGACCAACTTCTCAAAGCACTTTGTCACAGTGAATGTAAATGCTCCTGGATGATAGTCATTGAGGCAGGTTACCAGGTTCGTGTGCACCAGTGTGACTGGAGCCCGCTCGAAGCAGATGAGTACATCACATTGCTGAAGCAAGATGTTCAGGTGTCAGGAAGTTTAAACTCGAGTGGCAGGGGTAATCTTGCCTTGAGCAAAATAAATGGCTGATGAGAAATCTGGGGACAATACTCTCGCTAACAAAGGCAAGTTCAGTTGTTAGGATAGACAGAAGATTCAGATTCAGTTTATAAACCACAAATACAATGCAGTTAAAAAATGAGACAACATTCTCCGGAATGATATCATGAAAAAGCACAAAACAGACTACACAAGAAAAACCACATAACGTTTGGTAATCCCCAGTCCAGAGTCCGGAGAGGCTGCTGTGTATCAATATCGCACTACTGTCTTAGCACGTTCCCCGGAAAGGAACTGCAAACCATCAGGCAAAACTAAAGCTACAAGACCTACACAAAACCACATAGTTACATATAGTTATGGTCAACATATAGTTTCAACAGTGCAGACAATACCATAATTGATAAAAGACTAACTGACAAAGACCACATAATTATAACACGTAGTTTCAACAGTGCAAAGCAATACCATAACCTGATGAAAAGCAGTCCATGGCATGGTTTAAAAGAAAGTCTCAAAGTCCCGACAGCCCATCATCTCATGCAGACGGTAAAAGGAAGAAAAACTCCTCCTGCCATGAACCTCCAGCGCCACAGCTTGCCGATACAGCACTCTGGGAGCCCCGACCACACCCAACTCCGAGTCCGTCCACAGTAAAAGGAGAGGAAAGGCCATTAGTTTAAACTGCATTTATTTCAGTACAAGAGGCTTGACAGTTAAGTCAGATGAACTCAGGACATGGATTGGTTCAGGAAAGCATCACCATAATACAAACATAGCTGGGAAAGGCAGGGACGGCAGCTCAGTGTCTCAGGATGCAAGTGTGACTGAGGATAGAAAATAGTCTTCTGGATGGAAGAGGACATAACAATAGCCATTAGAAAGGGTAATTTTGAGGGATCACCCAGTGAGGCCATATGAGCAAAACGTAGACATAGAAAGGAGATGTTTACTCTGATGGGACTGTACAATAGGCCCCCCTCACCTGATCGTTAGTGGGAACTGGAGAAGCAGATAAATAGAGAGATTTTAGCTCTTTGTAAACATTAGAGGATAGAATTAATATTGACTGGGCTAACCGTTGTTTGAAAGGGTTGGACAGACTGAAATTTGTGAAATATGTCCAATAAGATTTCCTTGGTCAATATATATATGGGGGTGTAAAGGGGGTGCAAAACTGGACCTCCTCCTGGGAGACAAGGTTAGGCAAATGGTTGAAGTGTCTGTCAGTGAGCACTTTGGGATCAGTGACCATAATTCTATTCACCTTAAAGTAGTTCTGGAGAAGGAAGTGGCTGGCTCACAGGTTAAGATCCCACCTGGGGCAGAGCGAATTTTGGAGCCATTTGGCAGGATCCTGCAGTGATTGATTGGGTGAGATCATTTGCAGGGAATGGTGCATCTGCCAAGTGGGAGGGCTTTGCACTGCAGGTGTGATGTCACAAGTTCAAGCCTGCATGTTCTTGGGAGGGTGAAGGGCAAGGTTTAGAGAACCCTGGCTGACGAAAGATATCGAGGCTCTGGTTAAATAGGGAGACAGAGACTGCATTTGGGAGCTTGAGTTCCTCGATGACTACAAGGATTGTGGGAGTGTAGAGAGAAATTAGGAGGGCAAACTGAGGATATCAGAAGGATCTGGCAGGCAAGGTAAAGCAAGATCCCAAGAAATTCTATGGGTACATTAAGAGTAAAATAAGGAGGCTAGGGAGAGAACAGGTCCCTTTAAAGATCAGTTGTTGTGGCACCATTAAGCAATATTTTCAATCTCGCTCCTCTATGCTGATTTGTTACCACCTTTGATATGCCGCTAGTTCCCTGTAGGCCTCAGTTCCTTTATCTTTCAAATATTTAACTATCTCCACCTTAAATATTTCTAATGGTCTGGCTCCCACTACCAGAGAATTCCAGAGACCGAGCACCCTCCGTGGGAAAGAGTTTCTACGCACCTCAGTTTTTAATGACAACTCGTACCTTCATGACTCTCCCACTACGTGCTGACTGTGTTGACCAGTGAGTTCATCCCATTTGCCTGTAATTACCCAGAGCCTTCTAAACCCTCCTATCCATGTACCAGAGATGGCTTACAATGTGCCCACCTCAACCACTGTTTCTGGCAATGCATTCTAAGTACGCATCATGTTTTGCATGAAAAAGCTGTCACTAATATCCCTTTTAAATCCCTTGCCTATGATCTTAAACCTATGCTCGTTTGTTTTTGGCAACTCTTCCCTGGGAAAAAGACTGTGTATTTTCGTCCTGTCCTTTTTTTTTACATACCTTTGTCAGGTCATCACTCAATTTCCTATGTTCCAGGGAATAAAGTCCTAGTCTTCACAACCTCTCCTCAAGCCCCCAAGTACAGGCAAACATTCTGGTAAATCCTTTTCAGTATTCTTTCCAGCTTCCTAACATTTTTCCTATCACGGGGTGACCAAAACTGTATACAATACCCCAATATATCCCAGACCCGAAATGTGAGCAGTTTCCCTTTCCACAAATGCTGCCTGACTTGCTGAGGTTTTCCAACACTTGGAATTTTTATTTCATGTTTCTCGCATCTGCAGCTTCTTTTTTCATCCTCATTCCCTGTTCTGGACTCAGCCATGAGGAAACGGTTATACCTCACATTTACCTCATCCATTCTGCTCACAACTGTACTTGTCATAGCCTCTGAGATTTTCCGAGTAGCACTATGGGTTACCTCCGAAGCAGTGAATACCGGAGATGCTCAGCTAGAAAGGTACCACCAGCAGAAAGAGGAAGTTGTGGGTTAATGACCTACCATCAAAACTCATGCCTTTCATTCTTATGTTCCTTATACGTTCCATGGTTATCAAAGCAGCCAAGTGTGCAGGATCTTAAAATGACAATGTAGTGAGGCTTTTAAAATGAGAAGCTTCTGCCCACTAAATACTAAGATCCAGCCCAGGATGCACTGGGACACATCATTAGCCATGTAACCTGCGGTCACTGGGTGGTTCGAGTTTTTCAACATGAGTCACTCTCGTCCAGGTGGCCCAGTCACGGTTGATCAGGTCTGGCTTGTGTCTCAGCAGCCTTGATCACCCCTCTGGATCAATAGACATCAGGAGGGCTCAGCAGCCTCTGTGACAGTCCTGATGGATTCTCTTTCTGAAGCTCCCGTTATGCCTAGGAGAGAGTGGGCTTTGCAGAACCTCTACACCCCACCTCCACAGGCTCACAAAGTGCTCCCTACCCCAGTTCCTGGTACTGGGCCTTCTTACGCTCAAAATGCCCCCTCGATCCAGTCTTCCCAAGGCACTGTCAGTTCTACCATGGGGTTTCTGACAGAGTGACCATGTCAGGCCTCAGTGATGATAATATGACATAATTAGGGAACTTCAATTTCTTGCCAAGATCAACATAGTTGCCAGTCATTTGCCAGGATGAGTAAGCCTGCTGGTGACATGGGCTGAGGCTGTGATTGGTCTCCAGCTTTGACAAAGGCTATGGGCACCAATAATAATCAATTCACACCGTTCCCTAACTTCTTATGATAGCCAATTCCTATGTGTTTACCTTAGCCACACTTATACATCCAAATTAATGCAAAGCTATAAGTTGGTAGGTGAGTTTCTCCTTGCAGATCGTGTCAGCTCCTGGGGCTAAAAGAGGACCATGTGAAAGGATAGTGAGGTCAGCTGAGAAGATCATCGGGGTCTCTCTTCCTACCATCACGGATATCTACACTACACGTTGCATCCACAAAGGAAACAGCATTATGAAAGACCCCATGCACCCCTCATACAATCTCTTCTCCCTCCTGTCGTCTGGGAAAAGGCTCCGAAGCATTTGGGCTCTCACAGCCAGACTATGTAACAGTTTCTTCCCCCAAGCTATCAGACTCCTCAATACCCGAAGCCTGGACTGACACCTTGCCCTACTGTCCTGTTTATTATTTATTGTAGTGCCTGCACTGTTTTTGTGCACCTTATGCAGTCCAGTGTAGGTCTGTAGTCTAGTGTAGCTTTCTCTGTGTTGTTTTTTTTTGACGTAGTTCAGTCTAGTTTTTGTACTGTGTCATGAAACACCATGGTCCTGAGAAACGTTGTCTCATTTTTACCACGTACTGTACCAGCAGTTATGGTCGAAATGACAATAAAAGTGACTTGACTTGACTTATTAGACTGCATGGAGTCCAGGCAAGGGAGATACAGTAATTGGATTTGTAATTAGCTCAATGGGTAAGAAGCAAAGAGTGATGGTTGAAGGTTGTTTCTTCGAATGGAGGCTGTGACTAGTGATATGCTAAAGGAGTCTGTGCTGGGACCTTTGTTGTTTACAATTTATATAAGTGATTTTGATGTGAATGTCCAAGTCATGGTTAGTAACTTGGCAGTTGACACCGAAATATCATAGACAGTGATGAAGGTTATCAGAAAATTTGGAGTGTTCTTAATCAGCCTTGAAAGTGTCTGAAAGATTGGCAAATAACTTTCAGTTCAGCTAAGTGTGAAGTGTTGCACTTTGGGATGTCAAACAGGGTTAAGTTTTAAAGAGTGAATGGTCAGGCTCTTGGAGGTATAGTGGAACAGAGAGACTGAGGTACACAGTTTGCGGAAAGCAGCATCACAGGTAGATGGGGGGCTGAAGAAGATGTGAGCTGCCCTAATGACTATTGTCCAGTGGCACTCACCTCCATGGTGATGAAATGCTTTGAAAGGTTGGTCATAGATAGAATCAACCCTTGCCTCAGCAAGGACCTGGACCCACCGCAATTTGCCTATCACCACAACAGGTCTACAGCAGACGTAATCTCAATGGCTCTCCACTCGGCCTTCGGTCAGCTGGCCAATACAAACACCTATGTCAGGTGTCAAGATATGTGAGGGTCTAACCTGATCCCAACATATCGATGGAGCTATAAAGAAGGCAAGACAGCAGCTATATTTCATTAGGAGCTTGAGGAGTTTTGTTTTGTCACCTAAAACATTGAAAACTTCCACAGATGTACCACGGAGAGCGTTCTGACAGGCTGCATCACCGTCTGGTACGGAGGGGTGTGGGGGTGTGCTACTGCACAGGATCAAAGGGAGCTACAGAAAGTCGTAAAATGAGTCAGTTCCATCATGGGTACTGGCCTCCATACTGTCCAAGACATCTGCAAGGAGCAGCGTCCATTATTAAGGACCCCCATCACCCAGGGCATGCCCTCTTCTCATTGTTACCATCAGGTAGAGGAGGTGCAAAAGCCTGAAGGCACACACTCAGCGATTCAGGAACAGCTTCTTCCCCTCTTCCATCCGATTCCTAAATGGACATTAAACCCATGAACACTACCTCACTTACTTTATTATTTCCGTTTCTGCACTTCTTTTACTTTAACTATTTAATATACATATATGTACTTGCTGTAATTGATTTACTTATTTATTTCTTTTTCTATATTATCATGTCTTGCATAGTACTGCTGCCGCTAATCTCACGGCATACTGAATCTGATTCAGATTCTGATATCATTGGTCAATTGGGTAGAGGAACTGGGATGTTAAGTTGCAGTTCTGAAGACATTAGTGAGACCATACTTGGAGACATGTACATTTTTGGTTACCTTGTTATGGGAAAGACATCATTAAACTGGAAAGAGTGCGGAGAGCATGCTGCTAGGAATCAGTGACCTGTGTAATAGGGAGCGGTTGGCCAGGGGAAGAACCTATTCTTTGGAACACAGGAGACGAAAGGGTGACCTTATAAAGGTAAATTAAATCATGAGGGACATGGCTGGGATGAATGCACACAGACGTTTTCACAAAGAAGGGGAGTAATTTTCAGTCTGTGCCCCTTTCAGGACTGTACCTTGACCAGCTGCAGTGTTCAGGGTATAAACTGCAGGGAGTTCCACTGCAACACAGCATTCTGAAATGAGAACTGACGTGCGCACCAGCTGCTCTGTAAGCGCGTTTCAACCTGCCTGGAGCTGTCATCACAACCTGGAGCAGGGCAGGAGAATCCTTTTCTACTTTCTTAACTGATCTATGGTTGCTAATGGGGATCTGCAATTCCCCAGATTTTAAGCACTCTCGCTTCAGAAATAGAATTATTTGTGAAATACACCGTCCAGCTTCTGTGCGAGACACAGGAGCCTCCTTAGGAAAAAGTGTGAAATGTGCACTTCCCTCTGGGACCTCTGGCTTGTGAGCGCTCAAAATGGAGGAGAATGACATTGAGAACCTCGAGGCCAGGCGGTGGGAGCACAAAGATGTCCTGTGGAAGTGGTAAAGAGAGTAGACTACTGAACAAGGCCTGCATCTGCCCTGCTCCATCAGTCCCTTGCTGCCTGTGGACTAGCCTCATAAGCACCTCGGAATCCACAAAGGTGGAGTGGAAACAGATCACCTTTGACCCTGAAGAACCGCCTTCGAAGGATAATATGATGAAATGAACCAAACGGCTTCTCAGGGGCATCATCAGATGAGTAACAGAGGGGATGGTTAGATTGCTCACACAAGTATGATCGGACATAGACTCGAGGCATAGTCTTGAAGGAGGTGAGTAAATCAGAGAGACGGGGAGGAACCTGACAGCCCAGACCGAAGAATCAGAAACTACACAAGACAGAGTTACATGAACAAAAATGCATTCAGGTACACACCAATGTCCAAAGAACACACACAAAATACTGGAGAAACTCAGCAAGTCAGGCAGCATCTATGAAGGGGAATAAACAGTTGACATTGCAGACAGAAGCCAGAATAAGAAGCTGGGAGGGGTGGGAGGAGTGCAAGCTGGCAGGTGAGAGGTAAGACCAGGTGAAGGGGAAAGTGGATGGTAACATAAATGGGGGAGGGGATAGATGGAAGAGGTAAAGGGCTGAAGAAGAAGGAATCTTATAGGACGATGGAAGAAAGCAAAGAGGGTAGCCAGAGGGAAGTGACGGGCAGGTGAGAAGAAGGGGGTGAGATGTCCAAGGATAGGCTGGAAACGTGAGATAGTACAGTAGGTGGTACCTACAGTGTGAAGTGAGACATGAATGAAAAAGTGCGAAAATGAGAAAATGAAAAATGAGAAAATGACGGGTGGCTTAGATGTTTCAAGTATTATGGATGGTAACATAAGTGGCTGATGCAGAAACCTTTGCATAGAGGAGTGTGTGTATAATGTGGATTCAATAATCCATTCAACAAAGAATGAGTAGGGAAGGAGCATCAACTGTGGGTGGACTGGTCATGGCGAACAACTTGAGGATGCAGATGGGATCAGATTCAACATGGTGCCAGACAGGGTTCATTCGGAGCAAGGATTGAACACTGCACCTACGCTGACATTTCAACTTGACCCAAGCTGATGAATAATTCCCTCCCGAAACAAGCCAATAGTCTTGTAAGCATGTAAGTGCAATTACGAAGGAAGCATGGCAGCACGTCTACTTCCTTAGCAGTTTGTAGAGATTCGGCAGAAATCTATAACTTGAACAAAGTTCTTTTGGTGTATAGTGGAGAGTATATTGACTGGCTTCATCACAGCCTGCTATGGAAAAACCAATGCCTTTGAGCAGAAATTCTACAAGAAGTAGTGGGTATGACCCAGTCGATCAGGGGTAAAGCCCTCCCCACCGTTGAGCACATCTACAGGAATCATCACAGGAAAGCAGCATCCATAATCAGGGACTGTTGTTGACCAGGATCAGCAATTTCACTGATTCCGAGGATAATCTGGTCTACAGTCACTCAAAAGAGAGAAGGAACATTGAGGATGATCCTGAGAACCTCATCAGGAAGCCACCGATCCCCAGCACATGGAGGCTCAGTGTAAACAGGAGAGAGCTTAACAATCCCCTGAGCAGCAGCCTTACCCCACCTGTGGCAGAGCCTGTGTTCTCACATTGGCCTCATCAGGCATCTCAGCTGGAGTAGAAGCAAGTTGTCCAAAGGGGTGCCTAAGGGAGATGAAGGGAGTACCAAAGAAGACATATCCATTCAAGCTCATGTCCAGGTTTGAGAAGCCAGATACATTCGTAGTCCTTATCATTTAACGTGAGGAAGCATGATCTTGACTGAGTTTGGACTACACAACACTGTGCAATGATCACACCCAATGACTCTTGGACAGTTGCAACCATAATCAATAGATTATTGTGTAGGTTACTCTTTCACGCCTCTCTGCCTGGTGACCCACCTCCAGCACTATGCCAGCTCCCTTAGTGATTCTCCCACCCAGCTTCTTGGTAATGATACCTGGAAGGCTCATTCAGAGCCTCCTACCTTGGTCCTTCTCCAGAAGGAGGAGGGTGCAGTGATTATTGGCTGAGGGCGGGCAGTAGTGGGTAATCTTGTCCATGTTTGACCTGATAGCATGATAGGTCTTCACAGATCAGTACCCCAGCACCTCTTCCTGCTGAATTCTCTTGAGCCTATCTGACAGATTTGCTGTGCCCTAAGATTCCAACCAGACGGTAGTGGAAAGCTGTGAAACTGTAAGTAAGAATGGTTGGGAGAGACTAGGTGTGAGGAAGCTCCTGAAAGTTTCTGGTAAAAGTCCCCAGTGAGGGATTTGAAAGGTTGACTGGGGTTAATATGTCATTGTCCAAGTCACAGATGAGAAGCCACTCATTTTTTCCCCTTCTGTTTTTCTTAGAGTCATAGAATACTGTAAACAGTCCCTTTGGCCCACCATAGTCCTGCCCACCAGCACGCAGACCAGGTTCCTCCAAGACCCTGCCTTTCGTGAGCCTATCCAATCAGCTCTATTTCTATCCTTAATATCTCTTTATTTTCCTTTACAGGGTTCTTTTGAAACCCTGACCTGGAGTTACACACTGACTTCGGTTCTTTGTGGAAATGGGCCTTACAACCACTTTTCTTAAATGTTGCAATCGAACCTACATCTACCACTTCTGCTGGCAGCTCTGCCCTCTGAGTGAAGAGATGGGATTCCCCTTAAATATTTCATCCTTCATCCTAAACCTATGACCCCCTGTTCTAGTCTCACCCAGCCTGAGGGGGAAAAGCCTGCATGCCTTCATTCTCTAATTTTGTATCTTCATTGTGCTTTAAGCATCCGAGTGACTGGTTTTGAGCTGCACTCGCACCTTCCCAGTGCCATTCTCTGGAGGACAGTGTGCCAATGCTTGTTGCAGATATCTGAAGCTGCTGGCATCATTTCCTGGGCGGCTGTACGTTGATCAGGCTGGTTCTCACAGCTCTGCCATGAGCAGTGGACCACAGCCTCACCACAAGTTGCGTGCAAGTGGAACGCCCACAGGCAGATAAAAGAAGAACCATCTAAGCCTTCAGTGGAGCCATTCTAAGAAAGAAGTCCGGCCTGTTTCTGGACCCATTTGAACAGCTCTGTCGGCCACATCCCAGGAACTTAGTGACGGGATAGCCTGAACGTGGCTGCTAAACACTGGTGCTAAAAAGCAAGCCCCTCTCAGACGAGGTGCTGGAAGGCTTTGGGCTTCCCACACTAGTGCCAGTACTGAGCTTAACCATTCAAGATCAGAGACCTTGGGCACATTACCCTGAATTATAGGATATCAGTGGGAACAGGAAGTAGAATATCCTATCGTGATTTAAGAGAGCTTTTAAGTTTTGTTAGTTGATTTGGTACATGGTTTATATAAAGAAAAAGTTAATTATTTTTAATATTTTAATTCTAGCTTTTCCTATTTTAATTGATTCTGATTGTCAAAGACATTCAGATGGTTTTTAAACCTATGATGGCATTAACAGCAGGCAAAGCTGTAGACACAAGATGGCTGTGGTCTCTTGAGGGATTGTGTGGGCAACCCCTCATCACTCAGCTAGCCAGGGCTGAAAAGGTCAATATGAGGAACCAATGGACAGATGCAGATATCAGGCATCGGGCCTGTATCAATGAAATCTGAGTAAAATCAGCCCCCCCAGAGAAGAGCTGCTCTTCAAATGGATCCTAAAACGTGACACAATCCCCAAGTCTGAGGTAGAGTGGCAAATGTGAAGCAGAGTGCACGTTACTGGATAGTGGGATCTGAGTGAAGAGAACAGCTGGCATTATTGGGGAACAGGCCCCGAGTGAACAAAAGCTCAAAACTGGGTGGGGCACCATCATGTGAGGGATGCCTTCTTTATACTGGTTCATGGGCTTCTAGCTGAGAGGAACAACCCTCATTACTGAGTAACAGGCCTCGTGAGGATCACAGCCCTTCAAATGTAGGGAACTAGCCTTCTGTTGAAGTGCACTTCTTGTCATTTCTGGGATAAAAGATTGTCAAGAGGAGCTCACCTGGTCATTTCTGTATTGTGGGTCAGGCCTCTATTGCTGTTGGTATTGGGTAATTATTGTCAGATGTACAATACTGAGATACGGTGAAAAGCTTGTCTTACTGTTTATACAGATCAAATCGTTACAGAGTGCACTGAGGTTGAATTAAGTAAATCAATGCCAAAGCAAAATAAAGTGTAAAGGTTAACAAAAGAGAACAATGCAGGTAAAGGTCTCTTATTAACAGGTCCCCAAACCTACCGTCATCAGCTCTGTGAGGTGTCCGTTGTTTTGTGCTAGTATTTAGATGCAAATTTCAGGCTCTCCTGTCATCAGGTCCTTAGAATGTAGCCAGGAGTGTTGCTGAGGGGACTGTCCCCCTAATAACTAGTAGATTATTGACCCGGTGAAGAAATCTGGCATGTATTGTGGCAGGCACTGTACCCAGCATTTTTCCTTGTGTTGCTGCATGGTGAGTCTCCTGCTTCTGAGTGAACAGGGTGGTTCTTTGACCATTGAGTGAAGATGGTGGACGAATACCCTAAAAAATGATCCTCCATTGCATCTACTGTCGGACACCCTATTCCTTAAACTTGCCAGCATTAGCACAATATTTGCATCTCTCCAGGGTCCTGGATTGTCCTCCCCTTCCCAGATGTGGGTGATGAGGCTATGAAATTTTGTCTGAAGCTCTTCATGGCTATTTCAAGTTCTTACGATACTCTCCAGCATGTTCCTTCCTCCCTAACAGCATTGTGGGTAAAGGCCAAAGATTAGCTTTATTTGTCACATGTACATCGAAACATCAAAACATACAGTGAGACATGTTGTTTGGAAAATTGTTGTTTCTTTTTGCTATGTCCTGGGTGCAGCTGGGAAGTGTCACAGGCTTTGGGCAACAACATAGCATTAGGGTCTGGCTCAACCCACGAAACCCACACTGCTTGAATGAACAAAACCGAAATTTGAGTCTGACTTTCTTGATCTTCTTGGTCAGGAGTGGTGGGAAGGTCAGTTTGATAGACTGCTGTGAGATGGAGTCAAGCCCTCAATGATAAATGAGCCCCGAATGTCACTCCATTATTGGGTAAAATTCATCCTCATGAAGTCTCAACCCTTTACAGTGGGTGAAGACTGTCTTAGTAAGAGGGATGTGCGCTCTCTACTGGTGATGCCCCTAATGAGGAATATAATAATTCATTACTGTGTAATAATCCCACGTAAGGGATTCATCGGATCAGGAGTGGGTAATATATCTCCCACTGAAAGGCACAATCCACTAACTTATGGGCCCCCCAGTGAATGTTACTGATGATGGGGCCCCCCAGTGAACATTACTGGTGATGGGCCCCCATTGAATGTTCCCGGTGATGGGCCCCCAGTGAATGTTACTGGTGATGGGGCCCCCAGTGAATGTTACTGGTGATGGGTTCCCCAGTGAATGTTACTGATGATGGGCCCCCCAGTGAATGTTACTGGTGATGGGCCCCCCAGTGAACGTTACTGGTGATGGCCCCCCCAGTGAACGTTACTGATGATGGGCTCCCCCATTGAATGTTACTGGTGATGGCCCCCCCCCAGTGAACGTTACTGATGATGGGCCCCCCAGTGAATGTTACTGGTGATGGGGCCCCCCAGTGAACGTTACTGGTGATGGCCCCTCCAGTGAACGTTACTGATGATGGGCTCCCCCATTGAATGTTACTGGTGATGGGGCCCCCAGTGAATGTTACTGGTGATGGGGCCCCCAGTGAACGTTACTGATGATGGGCTCCCCCATTGAATGTTACTGGTGATGGGGCCTCCCAGTGAACGTTACTGATGATGGGCCTCCCAGTGAAAGTTACTGATGATGGGCCCCCAGTGAACGTTACTGGTGATGGGCCCCCCAGTGAATATTACTGATGATGGGCCCCCCAGTGAACATTACTGGTGATGGGCTCCCAAGTGATAGACTGATTGCATCATTGTTAGAAAATGAGCTTCCAAGTTTAGAGCAGATCCCATCACAACCCAGTCAATGCCCCCCATTGAAAGCTTTTCCTCATTTGTTAAAAGACATTCCACTAAAATTGTGAAATTTGTTTATTATTGTTACATGTATTAGTTACAGAGAAAAACTTTGTTCCTGATGGAGGCCCTCAGCCAAAACGTTGACTGTTCCTTTCCCCCATAGGTGCTGACTGACCTGCTGAGCTCCTCCAGCGTTCTGTGTGTACTGCACTTTTGTATTGCTTACATCGAGGGAAAGGCTGTTGTAGTCAGACCGTGCCTCCAGGCTCTTATATCTCTTTCCTGTAAGGGCTTGTTTCCTCATTAATGAGTCATGGGCTTGCCAGTAAAGGCATTTCCTTTCTTCACTTGGTAGCAGGCCTTGCAGTGAAGGGACATGTGCCCGTGATACTGAGTACTGGGCGCCCTAACGAGGGAAAAATCTGGGTCAAACCGCTCCCAGTGAAGGGCATGTCATCTCAATACTTAGTGATGTGTCACCTATTGAAGAGCATAATGCTTCATTACAGGGTAACCTGCCTTTTAGTGATGGTACAATCCCACATTACAGGGAACTTCTCCCCGTCGGTTCAGTTACAATCCCTCATTACAGGGAACTTCTCCCCATCGGTTCAGTTACAATCCCTCATTACAGGCAAATTCTCCCCGTTAGAAACCATAGAACATTACAGCACAGAAACAGGCCAACTTGCAGAAGTCCCTGAACATCAGATCACCTGAGGAATCAGAGGAGCTGAAACACCTGACCACTACTACACCACCATTAAGAATGCTTACTGTGACATCCCATGCCTGCAATTTGGAAAGTCCGATGACCCAGCTGTACTTCTACTACTGCAGAGTCGAAGGACCACAGCAACAGTGGTGAGTCCCAAGAAGATATGGTCAAGGGAGGTGGAACAGCATTCACAGGATTGTTGTGAATCAGTGGTTTGGACAGTATTCAGGGACTCATCCTCGAATCTGAATGAATGCACCACAGTTGTTACCAACTTCATCAAGACCTGTGTAGTTCAGCGGGTGCCCTTGAGAACATAATGAACATACCAAAACAAAAGGTGGTGGATGAACTAGAAGATTCATAGCCTGCTGAGGACTGGATCTGTGGCATTCAAGACTGGTGATCTAGGACAATACAAGTTGTCTAAGTATGACCCATGGAAGGCTATTTTAAGAGCAATAAAACAATTCCGACTGAGGTTAGAGATGGAATCAGATGCACATCAGCTCTAGCAGGATTTTCAGGCCATTACTTCCTGCAGATCGAAATCCAACACCGTGAAGGGCTGTGGTGCTTCACTCCCAGACGAGCTCAACACATCTTATGCATGCCTTGAAAGGCAGAATAGAAATACACCGGTGTGAATCCCCACAGCATCTGGTTACCCTATGATCACTGTCTCGGAGGCTGATGTCAGAATATCTTTCAAGAGGGTGAGCCTTCGCAAAGCGTCAGGTTTGGATGGTGTACCTAGCTGGGCACTGAAAATGCAAGACAACAAGGATTTAGCTTCCTGAATACTTTTGGGTGTATCTTATGGAATTTGGGCTGCTGATCATGAAAATCACCATGAAATTTCCCTGAACTGCACCACTTATTTGGAATCCCCTATATTTGTTATTTCAATTCAAAATTCAAGTCAATTAAACTGTTAGCACACACACAAAATGCTGGGGGGCTCAACAGGCCAGGAAAAGAGTATAATCGATGTTTCAGGCCGAATGCTGCCTGGCCTGCTGAGTTCCTCCAGCACTTTGTGTGTGGTTGCTCTGATTTCCAGCATCTGCAGATTTTCTTTTGTTTTCTCTTATATTTTCCACAATATAAATTGAAAAGGTTTCTATCTTGTCCAGGAATGCCTGGGCATGCTTTGGGTTGCCAGCGTGACCCTCAGTAATGGTGTCTTTTTATTGATTTTTCACTGTTAGGTCTGAGAGCTGTACCATTACATAATTACAATGTCCACCCTACAATACCAATTGCTATCCAGTACATGAAAGAAAACCACTGTAATTCGTAATTCTTGTTGAAACACGTACAGTACAGCATCTACAACTGGAACATCTGTGGTGATCTGAGAGTACTAGGAATGCAGCTCAGATACACCAGGTACTGTTGTTTCATTTGTGAATGGAACAGACGTGCTAAAGAATCTCATTAAAAGGATTGGCTGCTCTGTAAGCAGTTGGTTCCAGGCAGAAAAGTGTGACACGTAAGCCACTTGCAGATCCAACAAAGGTATTTTTGCCTCTTCTTCATAAAGAACTGGGGCTTGTGAAAAATTTTTGTGGATGTGATGAAAAAGGAAGGTGAAGGATTTCAATATTTGAGACAGATGTTTCCCAGAATAAATGATGCCAAGGCATTTTTGTTGGTCCACAAATCAAACAGATCATCAAGTTCAATTCAAAGAACTTCTAGTGGGACCAGAGAAAATTGCATGGCAGGCATTCAAAGATGTTGATTATTGTTGGACATTGAAATGGGAGGCCTCTGACATGGAGTACAAATGGAGGTCATCAACAAGACATTTTTAGCTTAGTTGAAAAATTGCTAAGTATCAGCACCATTATGCAATTAAACACATATTCAATAAAAGTTAATTTCTTGTTTCTCCAAATTCCTACATAATACAAGTAGTCGAAATTATGCTTGTGTTCAACTTCAAGCGGTCTATCATAAACAAAAAATATTTTTGAGGGAGCAACACTTT
This sequence comes from Hypanus sabinus, assembly GCF_030144855.1. NCBI lineage: Eukaryota > Metazoa > Chordata > Chondrichthyes > Myliobatiformes > Dasyatidae > Hypanus > Hypanus sabinus. The sequence continues at coordinate 121,019,706 of NC_082707.1, forward strand.
CTAAAACATTTGCTGTCCAATGAAGTCTGTGAGAACAACTGGCGTGAGTGCTCAAGAACATCTTTAATCTCTCACTGCTGAAATTGAAGGTTCCTACCTGCTTCAAAAGAGCCAGTGCACAAGAAGAACAGGGTGAGCTACCTCAATGACCATTGCCCAATTCCATCACATCTACTGAGACGAAGTGCCTTGAGAGGTTGGTCATGTCCAGAATCAACTCCTGCTTAAACAAAGCCCAGGACCTGCTACAGTTTGCCTATCAGTACAATAGGTCGACAACAGATGCAATCTCACTGGCTCTCCACTCAGCCTTAGGTCACCTGGACAACAGCTAAACCTCCATCAGGCTGCTGTTTATAATTACAGCTCATCATTCAACACCATCAACCCCTCAGTACTAATCAACAAGCTCCAAAACCTGGGCCTCCGTACCTCCAGCTGAATTCTTGAACTAATTCAGCTAAAGGCTGACAGGCTTTAAGGCTGGTGTGTTTGTTATTTAGAAAGGTACCACCTAAAAGGTTACTACACAAGATTGGGGCAATCGATCAACATGGGTCAAGGGATAGCAGGGTAACAAAACTGAATTGGGATAAATGGTTAATTTTTACATTGGCAAATTAGTAACTAGTGAGCAGCCACAAATATCAGCATTGGAGCCTTAACTATTTGCAATCTAGTTAATGACTTGGATGAAGGGACGGGCTTTGTGTAAGCAAAATTTGCTAAAGATACAAAGTTAAGTGGGTTAGTTAGAGGAGGAGACAACAAAGAATCTGTACAGCTCTATGGATTAGTGTGGGCAGGAAATTGGCAGATAGAGTATAAAATTTGGAAGGAAGAATGAAAAAGAAAATTATTACTTGAATGGAGTTAGACTATAAATGTTGCAGTACAGAGGAATCTGGGTTCTCATGTGCCAGCAATATAGGTACAACAAGTAATTAAGAATGCTAATGGAACATTGGCTTTATCACAAGGAGCATGGAGTTTAAAAATTATTTAATGTTTGATGCAACTTAGAGGACAAAGTGGCACAGGTCAAAGAGCCAATGCTTTGTGGTATCTGAACCCCAGGGGCTGTCTCTTTGGAGATTGCATCTTCTCTCCATCTGTGTGTTTCCTCTGTGAGCTCTGGTTTTGTCCAACATCCAAACAAGTACTGGTTGTTAGGTTAATTGGCTGCTGTAGTTTACTTACTGTGAGTGGGAGAGTGGTAGAATCTGGGGAGAGCTGATGAGAATGTGTGGAGAATGAAACTGGGATTGGTGTTGGATTCGTGTAAATGGATGGCTGATGGTCAGTGCGGACTCAGTCCTGTTTCTTTGTTCCATCGCTCTAACACACTGCTGAGACCACACTTTGAGTGCTGTCCGCAGTTATGACCTCTCATTTAAAGAAGGGTGTGCTGGTATGAAAGGCAAAGAAGATTCGTTAGGTTGATTTCTGAGGTGAAGGGACAGATGTATGAAGAAAGACTGGGCAGGCTGGGCTTTGCAAATTTAGAAGAATGAGAGGTAATCTTCTTGAAATGTATAAGATCCTGAGGAGACTGCTAAAATGTTTCTGCAGGTGAGGACAACCAAAATTTGGGGGCATTGTTTTGAATAAGGGATCACCTACTTAAGATGGAGAGAAAGAGAATTTTTTCCTTCAAATCTCTGGAATGCTCCACCCGGGGCTCTATGTAGGCAGAGTCACTGAATATGTTAATGGCAGAGGTTGACAGATGATTGAGCCACAAGGGAGTGAGCGATATGGGGAGGATGGAGTGATGTTATTACAATTAGGTGAGTCATGATCTTACCAAATGGCAGAGCAGCTTTTAGGGTCTAACTGATCAATGTCTGCTCCTCTTTTTTTTTATTGTACACAAATAGGAAATGCTTAGAAGGCTATGGTCTGAATGTGAGCAACTGTGACTAGCTTGGATGGGCATCTTAGTTGCCAAGGACCATTTCTGTGCTGTTATGACGATGAATTGATGGGCTGAGTAACTATGGATGCACCAGGCAAAGGCCATCTTCAACAAGTAGAGTCTAACTATCTACCCTTGACATTCAGTAGCATTGACGTTGTTGAGCCTCTCACATCAATGTTCCCCAAGGCAAAGCTCAGCTGAACCAGGAACGTAAATACTGTGCCTCTGAGAGCAGGTCAGAGGCTGACTCACCTCCTGGCACCTTCTACCATTTACAAGGCTTTTGGGGGCTTTTGAATATTCTCTGCTTGTCCAGTTGAGTGCAGCTCTATCCCCACCCCACCCTCACTGCTGCTGCATAGAGACTGCAGTGTGAACCATTTATGGAGAAAACCATAAATGTACTCACCCAGTTACTCCAATAACACCTCCCAAACCTACAACATCTACCCCAAAGTCAAGGGCACCAAGAGCACCTTCTGTAGATTTCCCTGCAAGTTAATAGCCTGTCAGCTTGGCAATATATCACTGATCCATCATCACTGCTAATTTTAGATACTGGAACTCCCACCCTAATGCCGTATCTCAAATAATGATGAGTCAGGGTACGGAAAAGTGATGGAGATAGAGAGCCTAGTGACATGGAGTCAAGTCAACATCCTTTCCCCTAATGTCAGCACAACAAAAGACTTCAGGAAGGGGGCATTGCACCTGCTCCTGTTTACATCAGTGGTGCTGAGGTTGAGAAGCGAAGTCTGGTACAACCATAGGCACGCCATGGCCAAGAAAGGTCACCAATGCTTCTTCTTCCTCTGGAGGCTAAATAAATTTGTCACGTCCTCCTGGACCTTCACCGGTTTTTATCAACATGCCATAGAAAGTGTCCTATCCGAATATGTCATGGCTTAGTCTGGCAATGGCTCTCCCCATGACTGCAAGAAACTGCAGAGAGTTGTGTACACAGTTCAGCCCAATAATTATTGACAGAGGAATTCATTCAGTACCACAACATGGAAAATGGGAGGAAGTCCTGAAACCTGAATACAGGAAGCAGGACCTCAAGGGTAATAATCTCAGGATTTGTTGCCTTTGCCATGTGACAGTGAAGACAGGAAGAGAATGAGGTGGCAGGTAAATGTGTGGCTGAAGAATTGGAGCAAGGGGGCAGGGATTCAGATTTCTGAATCATCGCGACCTCTTCTGGGAAGGTGTGACTTGTACAAAAGAGACTGATTGCACTTGAATCCGAGGGGGACCAATATTCTAGCGGGCAAGTTTGCTAGGATTGTTGGGAGTGGTTTAAACCAGTGATTCTCAAACGTTTTTTTTGGCCACGGCCCCCTTAGGAGCTCTTCTCAGGTGCCAGGGCTCCCCTTTCAAACAAGGAAACAACACGAACAGAGAGACAGAAAATCATTTATTATTGAACACCAAGAAAACCTGAACATACTGACATACTGGACAAAAGTTTAAAAAAAGACCTGATGAAGGGTCTCGGCCCGAAACGTTGACTGCTCGTTTCCATGGATGCTGCCCGACCTCCAGCGTGTTTGTACGTGTTGATTTGACCACAGCATTTGCAGCGTACTTTGTGTTAAAAAAAAGACTGTTTGAAATTAAACATCTACCAGGCCTAATGTAATCCTTGAGCTTGGTGCTTCTCTGAAAGTTTCATGATATTGGGCTCCAAATTAGACAATGAGAGTCGGAGGTCACCTCGTGTTGCGATATCAATTCTGTTCCTGGATTTTGTCAAGGAAACAAATGCAGTAATAAACACTTTTCACAACCCACCTTAACATATGATATATCCAAACACATATACTTTAAAGTTACTAGGCTAAAAAAGGCCTAGCACGATACACTGCTCTTTGGAGAATGAAGTGTGGATGCGAGAGCCCTTGATTGAGTACGTTGACCCGGTGCAGTCTGATTCACAACCGACTCTGAAGTGAGACTGTGTGGGAGGAGCTTAAGCAATGAATTTCCCAGGTGCGACCAATTCAAACGGTGTGTTGGAAAGATTTCATTAATAGGAGGGAAACTATTGATTCCAATGAAGGTTGCTGCTTGGGTATTTCATCGGTTCAGTCACCAGGGGCCCCCATAAACACTTGGGGCTCCCCTTCTCACAGTTTTCAGTCGGTGGCCCCCTTCAAATGTGCCAGGGCCCCCAAGGGGGCCATATGGCCCCTGAGGAGAATGGCTGGCTTAAACTATTATGGCAGGGGGATGGGCACCAGTATGATTGAGCTGAGGATGAGCCAGCAGGTTTACAAGTAGATGATGGTGTAGCATGGATGTAAGGAAGGTACAAATACAGACAGTGCAAAGAGTTAAATTGTATCAAAATTCAAAAGGACGAAGACTGCAGGACTGAAGGTGCTGTATTCAGAATGAGGTGGATGAACTTGTGGTGAAATTAGAGATTGGTTGGTATGACATTGTGGGCATCACTGAGTCATAACTGAAAGAAAGTCATAGCTAGGAGCTTAACATCAAAGGATATACTTTGTGCCAAAAGGACAGGCAAGAAGGCACAGGTGGTGGTGTGGTGGTAAGCTGGTAAGAGATGGAATTGCATCTTTTGAAAGAGGCGACATAGGGTCAGAGAATGTTGAATCTTTCTGGATGGAGTTAAGAAACCCAAAAGGAAAAAATATATATTATGGGAATCATATATAAGCCTCCAAATAGTAGCCAAGATGTAGGGGTTGAGATTGCAAAGGTAGTTGGAAAGGGCTTGTAATAAGGGTAATGTCACAATTGTTTTGGGGGATTTCAAGGGGATTGGTAAAATCAGGTTGGTGTTGGATCACAAGAGAGAGAATTTGTAGAATGCCTATGAGATGGCTTTTTAGGGCAGCTTGTGCTAAAGCTTATTCAGGGAAAGGCTATCTTACATTGGATGTTGTGTAATAATCTAGATTTTATTAGGGAGCTTCAGGTAAAAGAACACTTAGGAGGCAGTGATCATAATATGATTGAATTTGCACTGTAATTTGAGAGGGAGAAGCATAAGTCACATGTTTCAGTATGGCAACGGAATAAAGGGGATTACAGAGACGTGAGAGGGGAGCTTGCCCAGGTGGATTCGAGGCGGATACTGGCAGGGATGATGGCAGAGCAAAGGTGGCTGAAGTTTCTGGGAATAGTTCACAAGGTGCTGGATAGATATGTCCCACACAAGAAGTTCTCAAATGGCAAGGGTAGGCAACCGTGGCTGAGAAGGGAAGTTAATGACTGCATAAAAACCAAGGAGAGGACATATAATGTAACAGAAGTGAGTAGGAAGTTGGATGATTAGTAAGCTTTTAAAAGGCAACTAAAAAGCCCCAAGGTGGGAAAAGATGAAATATGAGGGCAAGCTAGCTAATAATATAAAGTAGGATACTTTATATATAAAGAGTAAAAGGGAGGTGAGGGTTAATATTGGACCACTGGAAAATGATGCTGGTGATGTAGTCATGGGGGACAAAGAAGTGGTGGATGAACTTCAGTACTTTGCATCAGTCTTCACTGTGGAAGACACTAGAAGTATGCCAGAGGTCTGTGAGTGTCAGGGAGCAGGAGTGCTAATACAAAGGAATAAGTGCAAGGAACACTGAAAGTTCTTAAGGTAGGTTAGACATCTGGACCAGGTGGACTACATCCCAGAGTTTTGAAAGAGGTTGTTGCAGAGGTAGCAGATGCATTAGTAATGATCTTTCAAGAATCACTTGACTCTGGCATAGTTCTGGAAGACTAGAAAATTGCAAGTGTCACTGTACTCTTTAAGAAGGGAGGAATGCAAAAGAAAGGAAACTATAGGCCAGTTAGCCTAACCTCAGTGGTTGGGGAAGTGCTGGAGGCCATTATTAAGGATGAGGTTTCAGGGTTTGGAGACTAATGATAAAATAAGTCAAAGTCAGCATGGTTTCTGTAAGGGGAAATCTTGCCTGACAATTCTGCTAGAGTTCTTAGAGGAAGTAATAAAGAAGACAAAGGAGAGGCAGTGGATGTCATTTACTTGGACTTTCAGAAGGCATTTGATAAGATGCCACACCTGAGGCTGCTTAACAAGATAAAATCCCATGGCATTACAGGAAATACAGTGGCTTGGATAGAGGAATGGCTGACAGGCAGGAGGCTGTGAGTGGGAATAAAGGGGACCTTTTCTGGTTGACTGTCAGTGTCTAGTGGCGTTTCTCAGGGGTTAGTATTGGGACCACTCCTTTTCACATTGTTTGTCAATGATTTAGATAACATAATTAATGGTTTTGTGGCAAAGTTGGCAGATGATTTGAAGATAGGTGAAGGGGTAGGTAGTGCTGAGGAAGCAATGCGATTGCAGAAGGACTTAGACAAATTGGAAGAATGGGCAAAAGAAGTGGTAGATGGAATACTGTGTTGGGAAATGTACGATAATGCATTTTGGTAAAAGGAACAATGTTATCTAAACGGGGAGAAGGTTCAGACATCAGAGGTGCAGAGGGACTTAGGAGTCCTGGTTCAAGACTCCCAGAAGGTTAATTTACAGGTTGAGACTGAGGTAAAGAAGGCAAATATAATGTTGGCATTCATTTCAAGGGGAATAGAATATAAGAACAAGGAGATAATGCTAAGGCTTTATAAGACACTAGTTAGGCCACACCTGGAGTATTGTTAACAATTTTGGGCCCTATATCTCAGAAAGGGTGTGTTGTTATTGGACAGAATCCAGAGGAGGTTCACGAGGATGATTCCAGGAATTAAGGGATTAACATATGAGGAGCGTTTGGCAGCTTTGGGCCTGTACTCACTGGAATTTAGATGAATGCGAGGGATCTCAGTGAAGCCCACCAAATGTTGAAAGGACTAGCTAGTGTGGATGTGGAGAAGATATTTCCTATGGTGGGGGTATCTAGAACTAGAGGGCACAGCCTCAAAATTGAGGAATGACCTTTTAAAACAAAGGTAAGGATTTTTTTAAGCCAGAGAATAGTGAATCTTTGGAATACCCTGCCACAGACAGCTGTGGAGGCTGTCCGTGGGTATATCTCGAGTGAAAATTGACAGCTTCCTGATTGGTCAGGACATCAAAGGTTATGGAGAGAAGGTAGGTGTATGGGGTTTGAGTGGGATCTGGGACCAGCCATGATGGAATGGCAGAGCAGACTCAATGGACTGAATGGCCTAATTCTGCTCCTTCGTCTTATGGTCGTCCCTGATGTCTACAGGAGGACCTCTTGCTATCTGGAGGCATGTGGTTTTCCTGCCTAATGGGTTACTGCAGTTATCAGGTTTTGAATTGGAAGGAGTTTGTTATTGTCACATGTACCGAGATGGAGTGAAAAGCTTGTCTTATTTACTGTTCATACAGATCAAATCATTACCCAGTGCATTGAGCTACAACAAGGTAAAACGAAGTTCAAAGTACATTTTATTATCAAAGTATGTGCACAGAATACAACTCATAACAATGCAGAATAAAGTGTAGCAGTTACAGAGTGACTGCAGTGTAGGTAAACGATTAGATCACAACAAGGTGGACTTCATTTTCGCCAACCCTGTCCCTCACCTACCAGGTTTTAATGCAGAAGCCACTGATGCTGCCATTACAGGCCCTCTTTGTGCCCTGCTTCTTGCTTTCGTGTTGAGAGGTTCACTCTTTTCCTTTGCTGTGCTTTTGTAAGTTGCAGGCTCAATAGCTTCCCTTTGAGCAATTCCAATTCACAGCAGGCAGCACCCTGAGGTTTTGTGAGATCTTCACAATACACCGCAGTGTATAATAATATACCAGGCTGAGAATCACTGCCACTCACTTTGGTTAATTCAGGTTGTAAACACGAGATCCTGCAGATGCTGGGAATCCAGAGCAGCACACAGAAATCACTGGAGGACCTCAGCAGGTCACACGGCATCTGTGGAGATGATAACGGTTGATATTTCAGGCCGAGACCCCTCATCAGAAATGGAAGGGAAGGGGGAAGATGCCAGGATAAGGGGAGGGGAAAGAGTAAAAGCTAAAAGGAGATAGGTGAAGCCAGGTGGGAGGGGGAAGGGGGATGATGTAAGAAGCTGAGAGGTAACAGGTGGAGAAGGTAAGGGGCTGGAGCAGAAGGAATCTGATAGGAGTGGACCAAGGGAGAAAGGGAAGGAGAAGAGCCTCCAGGGGGAGGTGATGAGCAGTTGAGGAGAAAAGGTAAGAGGTCAGAGTGGGAAATGAAGAAGTGGGGGGGGGAATATTTTACCAGAAGTTGGAGAAATTGTCATTCTTGCCATCAGATTGAAGACTGCATGGATGGAATATGAACTGTTGCCCCTCCATTCTGAGGGTGGCCTTATCATAGCAGAAGAGGAGGCCATGGACTGACATGTTGGAATGAGAATGGGGATAGGAATTGAACTGGTAGGACACTGTAAAATTGTGGATAGAGCTGAGGTGCTCAACAGTTAATTGAGGTGGTCTAAGCTTATTGGATCTGTAATGCAAACAATACTCTAACCAAGAGCATAAACATATAAGTGTATCTTCAACTATACCAGCCTACCAAATTGAAGCATTTACCACAATGCCCTGAGAGTAAGTTCTGTCCATCACCAAGAAGTCCTTCCTATTATTGAGCACATCTACAAGGAGCGGTGGCCTGGGAAAGCAGTATCCATCACTGAGGACCCCCCACCACCCAGGACATGCTCTCTTCTCGCTGCTGCCATCAGGAAGGAGGTACAGGAGCCTCAGGACCTACACCACCAGGTTCAGGAACAGTTACTACCCCTCACTATCAGGCTCTTGAACCAGAGGGGGTAACTTCACTCACCCCAACACTGAACTGCTCCCTCAACCTTAGGACTCACTTTGAAGGATTCTTCATCTAATGTTCTCGAATATTTATTGTTTGTTTATTTATTATTAATTATTCTGTTTGTAGCTTTTCTTTTTGTATTTGCGCCGTTTGTTGTCTTTTGCATATTGCTTTTTTGTCCGTCTTGTGTGCGTTTTTTTATTGATTCTATTGAGTTTCTTTGTATTTACTGCAAATGCTCACTGAAAAAATGAATCCCAGGATATTATATGGTGACATATGTGTACTTTGATAACAAATTTACTTTGAACTTTGAGCTCGCAAATTACTATTTAATAATGTTCTTATGACTTTATTTCAAGAATTCTACATTATTGAATAGTCCCTTAGTATAACGAAATGGTATATTGACCTCACAATATAATTAGTTACTGCACTGTACTTCCTCTGTAACTGTAATGCTTTATTCTGCATTCTGTTATTGCTTTTCCCTTCTACAACCTCAACGTACTGCTGTGTTGAAATGACGTGTATGGATGACATAGTTCTTCTACATGTGACAATAAAAAAAATTCACCAGATTTTTCTTTTATGGTTTGTACTTTTTACAATACACACACAACTGCGGCATCTTCTGGGGTTTAGATGCTCTGACTCTCCAGAATACGGATAGTTGGTTCGGCCCTCTTAAAGATTCAAGTCGGCTCCCCTAATTGGCAGCCGTGCTCTGCGCCAGGATTTCAGAATTTCAGAGAGCCTAACCTGAGGGCCGGTGCTCATTCGTCAGCTCTACTTTGGATTCTCATCTAGCATCTAGTTTTGAACCCTGTCTTTATGCAGTCTCGATTCATGTCCCAAATCCATTCTCGGATACTCCAGCACTTGGGTCCTAACCATTCTCAACTAGGTCTCTTGTCACAGTGCTGTGTTTTCTGTCCTAGTTGCATTAGGGAAGCTGAAATCCCCTGCTGCTATGCCTGCTATTTTTGCACTTCTCAGAAATTTGGCTGTGTGATGGCTCTTCTGCCTTCATCTGATGTTATGAGGCCTTTACTATACTCCCGTCTGTGCGCTTGTCCATTCTTTATTACTCAATTCAACCCACACACATCATTTGTTTGCCTTTGCACAACGCCAACCTGCTTCTTTGCCACAATTGTTTCCTAGACTATATTAGCTACACCTCCTCCTATTTCACCCCACTCAACTCTCATATCTAAAACCTTGTGATCAGAGGCTGCTCCTGCCCTTTCTTTAGCGATGGTTGCTGTATCATACTCATGCCATTACTCCGGCCATTTACTGTAGTGCACTATTAACTTCACTGCAGTCGTCATTCATGCAGTCATGTGTGGTGCAAATACACGGCTCGATTGCAGCAATAAGTTATATGGATTTTTACAGCATTTTCATAGTACGTCCCTGTATTTGCATACTTTCCCATATCTGATAAAGATGCAAGCTGCTATTCTCCATGTCTGATGCCTTCTGTCTTCTCTTGCTAGCCTGTGCTCCAATTTCAGTTTCAGCAGTGGGCTGATATAAATAGGTAAAAAGAAGCCATGTGGTTTCCCTGATAACAAGAGCAAGGGCTCCCTCCTGCTTTACCCGCATGCCTCTCTGCGGGCGCGTCTAGTGCTTGCCCATTCCCTCTCTCTCTGCAAGCCCTGCAGCTCTGAGGTCAAAGCTTCCAGATTCTGAAGCGTTGTTACTTCCTGCATGTTTTGTTATCCAGGATACGAGAAGCGTCCTGGATTTCCCATCTGCTTAGGGGTGTACTGTGCATTCTACAACATTAAAAGCCCTGCATGGCTCTGATAACGTAGCAAGAAAATAGAATACCGGTGCATTTATTACTCTGCTGGTTTAATTGATTCAGTAATGGCCTCTTTGCTACTAATTTCAGCCAGTAAAAGTCCAAAAGGAAATGCTGAAGCAGCCTCAGCCTTGGACTTGCTGAACGAGATGTCAGGCTCTTTCATAGCCTGTGTGGGCAAAGCAGACTCCTGGGAGGATCAGCAAGCTGACTGCAGAACCGTGTTCGGGCGGTGCGGGGCGTTCATGGGAGAGTGAGAGGGAACATAATGGTGACCGGGTATAGTATAGATCGGAGGGTGGGTGTAAATATTTGTTGGTACATCTGTCAGTAGGTACCCCCACCTCCCCCCCCCCCCCAAGAGTTGTGCTGCCTGGGTTGAAGATAGCTCCTCAGGAGCAGTGAGGAGTTTGGAGTGGAAGGAAAACAATCCCAATTTTGTGGTCCTTGTGGGAGCCAGTGACAATGGTTGGACAGAGAAGACGGCTCTGCTGAAGGGAGATAAGAAGATGGTGTCCAAATTTTAAAAGTAGAATCACAAAGATAATAAAGTCTGAATTCACTACCTGATTCAAGTGATTAGCATAGCACCAATAAGATCAGAGTGTTGAATGTGTGACATTGAGAAAAATGGCTTTCAACATTGGAATCAGTCCTGTGATTTGACTGAAATCAGGCAGGAGAGCAAATAAGGACATAAGTAAGGCTTCAAACTAAATATAGATTGTTTTGTTCAGGCAAGGAGAAACTTAGCAAGTTAGTAACAAAGGATAAGGATATTATAGCAATATTAGTCAGGACCTGCATAGAATAGATTGGGAGCAGCTGTTATTGAGTAACTGACATGTAGGAGTCATTTAAAGGCCAGCAGCCTGAGAAAATTCAGGACCAACAAGTTCTTGCGAGGAAGTAAGACAAGGATAGCAAGGTTCAGAAATCTTGCATGATGACAGTTGTAAAAATAAAAAGGGAGTTTAGGAAGCTGAAATTGCAAAGGGCCCAGGAGGAACATAAGGGAAGCAGAACAGAACGTAAACAGGGAACCATGGCCAAAAAGGGACACTAGAATGGTGAGAGGAATTACGAAGAAATCAGAGACATTTTATCCATACATTCAAAACAACAGGGTAGTTAGTCAAGGATAAAGAGTGAAATTTGTGCCTGGAGTCAGGGTAAGTGGGTGAGATATTAAATGAGACTTTGCAAGAGTATTCACCGAGGAGAAAGGACACGGAGGGTAGAGAGATCATATTGTTGATATCAAGGAGGAGGAAGTGTTGGGCCTTTTGAAGAACACTAAGATGAATAAGTCCTGAGGGCATGATGGGATCAATGCTAGGATATTGAGAGAATCAAGAGAAGGGATCACTGGGGACTTGTTGAAGATCTGTGTGTTTTCTTTAGCTGCAGTTGAGATCTCAGAGAACTGGAGAATAGCCAGTGCTTTTCCTTTGTTTAAGACTGGCAATAGAAACAAATCAGGAAATTATAGGCTGGGAAGTCTCACATCAGTCGTAGGGAAATCATTTGAGAAGCTTCTTGGGATTTACTGACAGCATAGATTAGATAGTCATCATGGCTTTAATTCATGTCTTATAAACTTGATTCAGCTTTTCAAGGAGGTGACTAAGCTGAGGGTAGGGCAATGGATGTTATCTACATAACATTGAACAAGGTCCACACACGGCACATGAGATCCATGGAGACTGGGTGTGGCCCGTTGGGCCGGAAGGACCCACTCTGTGCTGAGTCTCAGTAAATAATCAATAGATATTGACAGCATAAGCAGGTGGGGAGGTAAAAAAGGCTCACGGCACACTTGCCCTTGTAGGTCGAGTATAAAAGCTGGGAAGTTATGTTACATCCGTAAATAGCTTTGTTAGAGCACATTTGGAGCACTGCTTGTGACTCTAGTTGTTTACAGGTTCACCAGGATGTTGCATGGATTTGAGATTGTTAGCCATAAGGAGTGGTTGGACAAATCTGGATTGTTTTCTCTACAGCATTGGGGGTTCAGGGCTGATACGATGGAATAATGAAAGGCGTAGATCAGGTAGATAGTCTTTTTCCCAGGGTGGAAATGTCTAGTGCCAGAAAGCACAGATTTACAGGAAGGTGAGAGAGGAAAGTTGAAAGGAGATTTATGAGTCTAGTTTCATTCACTGTGAGTGGCAGGGTTCTGTGTTGCTAGGGCAGGTGATGGAAGCAGATACTACAGACAGGGGTGGAGTGCCACAGATAATATGCAGGCAGATGGGATTGGTTTAAATTGAAATCATGGTCAGCACAGACACTGTGGGCCAAATGGCCTGTTTCGGTGCTGTACTTTCTATTTTATATAATGGTTAGCAAAATGGACAAGATTAAAACAAACGGGATAGTGTATGTGTAAACATTAGAGTATGCCTACAAGTGCTGTACATTCAGAAAACAACACAGTATAAAGAGTGGATTGAAAGCTCTTCATAGCAGGCACAGAACATTCATAATAATGTGTCTAAATTAATGACACATAAATAGGGATAATTTAATAACCAGTACGTGAAGGAATGTTTGTAAAATGACCAAAGTTGTGAAAACTCCATGATGCTCTTAGAAGAGACAGGGAAATTGGAAATGTGGCTGGGTAGCTCTGGTGTTAAAGAAAGGTATATAAAGAAATGTGGATCAGAAAGTCGGGAAGTGGAATCACTCATTGATTGACAGGATCCAGAATGGGAAAGTAGGGTTGATTCTGTTCTTGAACTGAGCTTTATCTTGGAGCAGTTCATCATCATAATTGAATTGAATTGACTTTATTTCTTACATCCTTCACATACATGAGGAGTAAAAATCGTTACGTTATGTCTCCGTCTAAATGCGCAATGTGCAATTTATAGTCATTTGTAATAAATAGTATGTACAACAGGACAGTCAATATGGCACAGAAATACAATTGTATCAGTATGAATTAATCAGTCTGCTGGCCTGGTGGAAAAAGCTGTCTCGGAGCCTGTTGGTCCTGGCTTTTATGCTGCAGTGCTGTTTCCCGGATGGTAACAGTTTGTGGTTGAGGTGACTCGGGCCCCCCATAATCCTTTGGGACCTCTTTACACACCTGTCTCTGTAAATGCCCTGAATCATGGGAAGTTTACATCTACAGATGTTTACCCTCTCAACCCAGATCCATTGATGTCAATAGGGGTTAGCCTGTCTCCATTCCTCCTGTATTCCACAACCAGCTCCTTTGTTCTTGTGATGTTGAGGGAGAGGTTGTTTTCTTGACACCAGGGTGATGACTTCCTCTCTGTAGGCTGCCTTATTTTTATTTGAGATAAGGCCAATCAATGTAGAGTCATCAGCAAATTTAATTAGGAAATTGGTGTTGTGGGTGACAACACATTTGTGGGTATACAGGAAGTAAAGGAGGAGGCTTAGTACACAGCCCTGAGGGGCACCTATGTTGAGGGTCAGAGGGGCAGAGGTGAGGGAGCCCACTCTTACCACCTGCCAGCGATCTGACAGGAAGTCCAGGATCCAGCTGCACAAGGCAGAGTCAAGGCCAAGGTCTCTGAGCTTCTTGTCAAACCTGAAGAGAATTATGGTGTTGAATGCCGAACTGTAGTCCAAGAACAGCATTCTCACATAAGCATCCTTCTTCTCCAGATGTGTAAGGACGGTGTGTAGAGCTGTGGCTATTGCATCACCTGTCGATCGGTTGTGTCGGTAGTGAATTGTAGGGGGCCCAGTGTGGGTGACAGCATGCTGCAGATGTAGTGCTTGACCAGCCTCTCAAAGCACTTGCTTATTATTGAGGTGAGTGCAACAGGACGCCTTCTGTTCAGACATATTACCTTGGTCTTTTCAGGTATGAGAATAATGGTGAATGTTTTGTAGCAGGAGGACACTTTACACTGGGAGAGGGAGAGATGAAAAATATCTATTAACGCAGCTGCCAGTTATGGCACCTACATCCTGAGTACTCGCCCTGGGATGCCGTCTGGTCCTGCAGCCTCGTGACTGTCCACTCATTGGGAACACCTGCGTACCTCAGCCTCAGAGACGACCGAAGTGCCGGCCGCTTTGGGGGCTCTCCTCGGGGGCTCAGCGTTGGTGACATCGAACCGGGCGTAAAAAAGATTTAGCTTATCTGGAAGAGAGGCAGCAATGTTGGCAGCACCATTATTTTTATCTTTGAAGTCTGCGATGGGGTGCAGACCTTGCCATAAGCTGCGAGTGCTGTTGGTTGCTGCAACCTCAAGCAGCAGAAGACCCAAATGTTAATGTTGGAGATAGAGGCTGGCAGTGATAGTTAAGGACTCAGGACTTGAATAATTTGAGTGCTGGGATGTTGAGTCCTTTTGATCAGAAGATGAACTTGGAATGAAAGAAACAGGCAAAGCTCTAGACTTTTGTGAACTGCAATCCGATTGAACAAAGATTTTCTTTTGTCCAGATATTCATTTCGCAGCCCACTCACTGAACCGGCGCTGGGCTACAACATTAATTATCAGGCCCATGGTCGCAGTTTGTGTGAAACAAGTTCTGTAAATGGGGCACAATGAGGAGGCAAATCTGAAAGCAAGGGGACAAAGTCCAGTTACCAAGTCCCAGATTTAATTATTCATTGAAGAATGAGCCAGCTCCATTTGGAAATGCTTACTGATGAGACAGAGAGTAAATGCTGAGAAAAGAAACAAAGCAAAATAAATCAAATAGGCTTATTTACAAATGGCAACATCTCCATGAGAACGACAGCCACTGCTGGAAACATTATTGAGATGATCTGATGAGAACTTGGGCACTGAGAATTCTACTGGAACAGAATGAGATCTCTTCATTAAATTTAGAACCAAACCAGGGTTTGAGTAAAAGGAAGGATCAATCTAGAAGTGACACTAAAACGAAGTAAGAAACATTGCAAGCAATAAACTGCTACATTATGGCCCCAGAGTTAGACAATTTCCATACTGATTCCTGTGCCTTCATCTTAACCCACAGCATTCACACTCTGAATGGCAGTGCTGTCCGGTCGAAACTGCTGACTAATTATTGGGTAAATTTGTTTTAATTGCCTGCACTAATCTTCGTGGAAAAAAGTGCATACTGCACCGAGTGCATGAGATTTGTGTGTGGAACATCTATACTGTTATTAAATAACCAACGAAACAAAATGGCCTGTCTGATCAAAAGATTCTCCCTTATTTCTGTCTCACAAATTCATAACCATTTGCTGGATGTACATTATGCTCACGTGACCCCTGTCAATATCTAATAGTGTGTCACTTAATAAATCAGGAATAAAGTCTGCATCTAGGCCTCGATTAGTCATATCCAACTCATACATAATAATTGGGCCAATCCTGATAAAGTGACACTCTATATCCCAAGGTTCATTCTACAAGAGCAAACAATTATTAAAACCTCAGTTCATTTATTTTGGAAATGATGTCTATAGGAGCCAGTGTAAGATCTAGATCCTTTGCCCATGAAGACATAAAATAACATTGAACAAGGGCCCCTGCTGTTTGTTCTGGTGCTACTAACAAGAATGTTCAAATACCCACTGCCTACTAAAAGTAGCAGGTCTCTGTCACCACTGCCTTCAGATGAGCCTTGGACACATTGCCCATGAAAAGACTATTTGGGCGTTGTTCCTGGGTGAACTCAACTGGTTACAGTCCTCCTTTGCCCTCCTATTGCAAGATATCTTTGCCTCTGATTTCCCTCCACCATCTCCTGCTTGTGTTTGGGACCTAGTGTATCCTTAATGAATGAATCATCGTCATCATTGTGTGCCGTTTTGTATGACATGGGTGATCTTGGCGTTTGACCATGATTGTTCTTGACAAGTTTTTCTACCAAAGTGGTTTGCCGTTGCTTTCTTCTGGGCGGTGACTTTCCAAGACGGGTGACCCCAATCACTATCAGTACTCTTCAGAGATTGTCTGCCTCGTGTCAGCGTTCACATGAACAGGATTTGCACCAGTTGCTCATATGAATATCCACCACCTGCATCCATGGCTTCATATGACCTTGATCGGAGGTTGGGGGGGGTGGAAAGCTAAGCAGGTGATACACCTTGCCCAAGGGTTACCAGCAGGCTAGCAGTGGGAAGGAGTTCCTTAGAGACGTACCTCCAGCCCGCCACCCCATAATGAATGCGTCATTTTAATGAGGCTAAAGGGAGGTGGTCTGTCTGTCAGCTGGTCAGATTTCAGTACATTCACAAATCCGAATGCCTGGTCAACAAGCTTAACTCTATGTGATTCCCTAACACAGCCATGAAGGCGCTCGGCCATGTCTATCCATTGATGTGTTCTTTGCGGATCTGTGATCTCACATGGGACCCCAAACCCAATCTTGAAAGTTTCTCTGACAAATGTTCCTGTATGCAATGCTTACATTCAGGAACCAATCATGGTCTAGTTAAAATAGTGATCAGATTCTCGACCGCTTGTATAAATTGGCTCCCTGTTTTGTGTTGTACTGTTCGACAAGGTCATAGCCAAACCTTGTAATTTCAAAATAAATTGTTTTTTTGCAAGTTTCATGAACATCTAATATAATTTTAAAGGTTATTATTGCATTGCAATGCTTTTAGAATGTATGGGGCATCTTTTGCACTTACTTGTCGGGTGTGTTAGCTACAGTGGAGGGGCCCTGGATGGCTTTGGTATCTTGTGGATAACAAAGACAATGTAATAGATGATCTATTTAAGCAGCGCAGTGCAAGGGTCTTCCTGCTGTTCAGGCTGTCTGTGAGCCACAGTGGATTAATTACATGCACGTGAATCAACTTCACAGCAGAGGCCTCTGTGTGTGTTGCAAGGCGATTGCCACCCCGCTCTGCGTGCGTTATACCCATCGATGGCTGACAGGCTCATGCTCAAGGACTCTTTACAACCCTTATCCTCAGTATTATATTTTTATTTGCACAGTTTGATTTATTTTACGCATTGGTTGTTAGTCAGCCTTTGTTTATGTACAGTGTTTTGTGAATTCCGTTGTAATTCTACTTTTCCTGTAGATGTCTACAAGAAAATAAATCTCAAGATAGGATATGGCAACATATGTACGTTTATAATAAATTTACTTTGAACTTTGAGTTGTGCAATAGGAACTTGCACTATACTTACTGTCAGGTCACTGTCACATAGATCAGTCAGTAGAATTCCATGTCTCCACTTTATTAATGAATTATTTGGCTTTAGGGCAAGCTCTTTGAAGGGGTCTATATCCACAAAGCTAGCCTGGCTGCAAAAGGAGTAAGCTAAGGGAAAAGCACTTATGTGGAAGATGAAACGTTTGTCTCTCTGCAGAGGCTGACTGAGTCTCGTTAACTTTTCCTGATTTTGTCACAGTATTTGTGGATACTAAAGAGAGAGCACTGAGGAGATTTGCAAGGACATTGCCTGGATTGGGGAGCATGCCTTACGAGCGAACTTGGCCTTTTTTCCTTGGAGTGACGGAGGATGAGAGGTAACCTGACAGAGGTGTACAAGATGATGACAGGCATTGATCGTGTGGATAGCTAGAGGCTTTTTTTTCCAGGGGTGGAATGGCTAGCACGAAAGGGCACAGTTTTAAGGTGCTTGGGGTAGGTACAGAGGGAAGGTCAGAGTTGAGTATTTCACACAGAGAGTGGTGGATGCACAGAATGCACTTCCAGCGACAGTGGTAGAGGTGGATACAATAGATTCTTTTAAGAGACCCTTAGATAGGTAAATGGAGCTTAGAAAAATAGAGGGCTATGTGGTAGGGTAATTCTAGGCAGTTTCTAGAGTAGGTTACATGGTCGGCACGACATTGTGGGCCGAAGGGCCTGTAATATGCTGTAGATTTCTATGATTCTATGAGAAACAGCCAACAATCTTCCTTCATTTCCTTCAATTCTACTCTGAACCTGCAGCCCAGTGACATTGCCCGGGACAGTCCATTCAAAGGTTCGAAGTAAATTTATTATCATCACCATTATCATCATTTATCATTTATGATAAATTTATGATCATATACATCACCGTTTTCAACTCTTTGAGATTCATCTTCTGGTGGATATGCTGAATAAATCTTTAGAATAATAACCACAACAGAATCAATGAAAGACTGCACCAACTTGGGCGTTCACCCACTGTGCAAAAGACACCAAATTGTGCAAATAGAAAAAGAAAGAAATAATAACATAAATATTGAGAACATAATACAAAGAGTCCTTGAAAGGGAGTCCATAGGTTATGGGGACACTTCAGTGATGGGGCAAGTGAAGTTGAGTGAAGTTTTCCCCCTTGGTTCAGGAGCCTGATGGTTGAGGGGTAATAACTGTTCCTGAACCTAGTGGTGTGAGTCCTGAGGCTCCCATACCTTCTCCCTGATGGCAGCAGTGAGCAGAGAGCATGTTCTGGGTGGTGGGGGTCCCTGATGATGGATGCTGCTTTTCTGCAACAGCATTTCATGTCGATGTGCTCAATGGTGGGGAAAGCTTTACCCGTGATGAACTGTGCTGAATCCACTACTTTTTATAGTTTTTCTGTTTAAGGGGTTGGTGTGTCCATACCAGGCTGTGACCCTACGTTGATTTGACAGTACATTGGAAGAATCTGTCAGGCAACCCTTGGCTGAATATTCAGGTACATTGTCTTAAGCAGAAAAGTTGGGCTGACTGATTTTGGAAAAATAAGAAAAGATTTGAATGAAACACAAAAATACCCTGTGCTGACAGGATGGACGTGGAGAGGTTGGTTCTTCTTGTGAGAAAGTGTATAAGTAGAGGTAACTGTTTTAAAGTAAGGGGTCATCCACACAAAAATATTCATTCAAGATGAACAGACCAATAGGTGACCTTATCTTGAACCAGGAGTCATTAGAATTCTCTTCCTCAAGGAGAGGTGGAAGCAGAGTACATAAACAGGGGAGGGCGGAGGAATAACAGGTTACAGGGGTCTTTGTGAGAACCTAGAATTGTGATTGCAATTCTTAAGAAGTCAGATCAAACCTAGATCATTAGAGCTTTGTGGCAGCAGCTCTAAGTGCTGTGCTATTGTGCTAACCTTAAGGGGTAGACACTTAGTTTTTCATAAGCCAGGTATGATACAGTATGATACAAGTATGATTCAGGTTTGATCCAGGTATGATACAGGTATATTCAAGACAGATCAATATACTTTTGCTGGACAGGACCTTGTCAAGATTGAAACAATCATTGGCTAATGGAGTTCAACTACTGATGAGCACGGATGAGACTTGAGAAACTGAAAGTCCTCACATTACACCCATGGAAAACTGCAGTGTATTGGTGAGAAGTTGATCATAGTTTTGTGTTACGATATTTACAATTTCTACATTAACGATACACAATGATTAATTCAGTTCAGGTGGAGTTTATTTCCCAACCCCAATGAAAGCGTGTGATCCAAGAGAAACTCTGGCCTTGGGGAGGTTTCAGAGAGGGATTCCAATGCATTTGAAGATTAGAAAAGTTTTAAAGACATTGAATTGAACATTGCAATAGACTTGCTCGATCCTGTAACATTTTTTAATGGCAAGAAAATACCAGAGAAATTGCAAAAATGAGACAAATGCCAAAACATTATGATGTGCATGGACATCCGCCTGAAGTAGAACTCCACGATGGCCAAAATTCATTCCAACATGTCAATTCATGGTATTCTCTTGTGCCATGATGAGGCTGCCCACAGGATGGAGGAGCAAAACTTATATTCCGTTGGGGTAGCCTCCAACCTGATGGCACGAATATCAATTTCTCCTTCCAGTAAAAAAAATCCTCCCTCTTCCCTTTTCTTCTATTTTCCACTCTGGCCTCACCTGCTTATCACCTCCCCCCAGTGCACCTCATCATTTCCTTTCTCCTATAACCTACTGTCCCCTCCTATCAGACAGCTTCCTCTCCAGCCCTTTACCTTTCCCACCCGCCTGGCTTCACCCATCACCTTCTAGCTATCTTCTTTCCCTCCCCCCAACTTTTTACTCAGCTTTCTTCCCCCTTCCTTCCCAGTCCTGGAGAAGGGCCTTGGCCTAAAATGGTGACTGGATGCTGCCTGACCTGTTGAGATCCTCCAGCATTTTTTGTGTGTTGATATGTTCCTCTGTGGTCAGACAATTGGGAGAATTTTTGTGACAATTCAAATGCAATGAGTCATGGAATTAAACTTATTTTTATTGGACTGAAGACAGAGCGGGATTTAAAATTCAATTATTTTAAAATGCTATGGGCTATGTTTGATGTAAGAAAGCGGATTTTATTTACTTTATAACTGCAGAACTAGGACAGAAGCGTTGAGCAAGATTCAAGTTCAGAACCCTTTCTCCCCAGCAGCAGGGCAGACATGTAGAAATGTTACACCAGTTTATGTTTTATAAATTAATCCCATTTAACAAAGCTAAGAAAATAGTCACTCATGAGAAGGAAACAAACTAGCCTCAAGAAATGTGGGTATCTGTTCTTATGTTCTGTGAAGAGGAAAACAATTCAACATTAGTTTAGATTCTGAAAAATTCATACTGAGAAAGAGAATTAACCATTTGAGAAATAAACACAGCCAGAGATGATGAAGCAAAAGGGACAAGGGAATGCTTATAAACTGGAGTTACTCAGACACTTTAAAATTAAATTGCTATGTTGCAATATGGTGTTGTATACAGTATAAAAGTGAAGTTGATATCAATGAGATGCAGGTTATAAATATACACTGGTTATTACTGATGTGTCAGAAAGGTCTGCCTTGCTGTACTGGAGCTTATACTGTTATATTGATTTATTGGAGTTTATATTGCTATATTAGATTTCATATTGATTCAATGACATTTATAGTGATTCGTTATCAATAGTGATATTGATACTGATATGAGAGAGCTTACATCACCACAGTACAGTTTATTCTGATATCCTGTGGGTGCTTTGCCTTATTTTGATATCTTAGAGTTTATATTTTACATTAGAGTCCTTGCTAATTTATTAAGAGTCATGGAATCACTGAGAGCACTAAACAGGCCCTTCAGCCCAACAAGTCCATGCTAACTACCAACTACCTATTTACATTAATCACATTCTCAACAACACACTCCAGACTCCACCACTCATTCACACAACAGGGGAATTTACAGTGGCCAATTAGCCTACCGACCTACCAATCTTTAGGATGTGGGAAGAAACAGGATCAGCTGGAGGAAACCCACATAGTCACAGGGAGAACATGCAAAGACGGGGGTCAACACTGAACCTTATTAAGACCATAAAACATAGGAGCAGAATTAGGCCATTTAGCCTGTTGAGTCTGCTCTGCCATTCCAACATGGCTGATCCCAGATCCCACTCAAACCCATACACCTGCCTTCTCACCAAATCCTTAGATGCCCTGAGCAATCAGGAAACTATCAACTTACATCTTAAATATACCCATAGACCTGGCATCCACTGCAGTCTGTTGTAGAGCATCCCACAGATTCACTATTCTTTGGCTAAAAAAATATCCTCCTTACATCTCTTCTAAAGGGTTGCCCCTCAATTTTGAGGCTGTGCCCTCTAGTTCTAGATACCCCCACCATAGGACACATCCACCCTATCTAGTCATTTCAACATTCAGTAGGTTTCAATGAGATCCCCACCACATTCTTCTAAATTCCAGTGAGTACAGGCCCAAAGTTGCCAAACAATCATTGTAAGTTAACCTCTTCATTCCCAGAATCATCCTCATGAACCTCCTCAGGACTCTCACAAATGACAACACATCCTTTCTGAGATATCGGGCCCAAAACTGTTGACAATTCTCCAAGTGTGGCCTGACTAGAGTCTTACAACGCCCCAGTATTATACCCTTGTTTTTATATTCTATTCCCCTTGAAATAAGTGCCAACATTGCATTTGCCTTCTTTACCACAGACTCAACTTGTAAATTAACCTTCTGGGAGTCTTGCACGAGGACTCCCAAGTCCCTCTGCACCTCTGATGTTCGAAACTTCTCCCCATTTAGATAACAGTCTGCACTTTTGTTCCTTTTACCAAAATACATTATCATACATTTCCCAACACTGTATTCCATCTGCCACTTTTTTTGCCCATTCTTCCAATCTGTCTAGGTCCTGCTGCAATCGCATTGCTTCCTCAGCACTACCTACCCCTCCACCTATCTTCGTATTATCTGCAAACTTTGCCACAAAGCCATCAATTCCGTTATCTAAATTATTAACAAACAATGGGAAAAGTAGCATTCCCAATACTGGCCCCTGAGGAACACCACTAGTCACAGGCAGCCAACTGGAAAAGGTCCCCTTTATTCCCACTCGCTGCCTCCTGCCTCTCAGCCATTCCTCTATCCATGCCTGTATCTTTCCTGTAATACCATGGGGTTTTATCTTGTTAATCAGCCTCAGGTGTGGCATCTTATCAAATGCCTTCTGAAATCCAAATAAATGACACCCACTGCCTCTCCTTTGTCCACCCTACTTGTTACTTTCTCAAAAATCTCTAATAGATTTGCCAGGCAAAATTTACCTTTTACAGAAACCATACCGCTTTTGACTTATTTTGTCATTAGTGTCCAAGTACCCTGGAACCTCATCCTTAATAATAGACTCCAACGGTTTCCCAGCCACTGAGGTTAGGCTAACGGGCCTATGATTTATGTTTTTTTTGCTTTCCTCCCTTCTTAAAGACTGGTGACATTTACAA
Organism: Hypanus sabinus; assembly: GCF_030144855.1. NCBI lineage: Eukaryota > Metazoa > Chordata > Chondrichthyes > Myliobatiformes > Dasyatidae > Hypanus > Hypanus sabinus. Next base: position 121,042,874 of record NC_082707.1, read on the forward strand.
TCCTACAATCCTCTGGGACCATGCCAGAATCAAATGTATCTTGAAAGATCACGACTAACGCATTTTTATCTCTTCAGCAACCTCTCTCATTTTCTCTCTTTGGTGCAGAGAGGGAGATGCCCTCCTAGTTGTCCTTATATTGTTGCAGTGGTGCATATATTGACACATTAAAAATTATACTGATAAATATGCATTTATTGAATGCATGGAACAGTACCATTGTGCTGCTGCTGTCTCTTTGATAGGGCTATCAAATCAGTCCCTCTTTCTTTCCACTTTGGTCTGAAATGGTTTCTTTTATGCTCAACTCCAAATCATTTCAAAAAAAACCGTGGTCCCATGGCAGGTAGTCACTTCTGTGTATTCCTCCTCAATTTGAAAACTTCTATTCCCCTGTATTCTCTGCTTGCTATCCTTTAGCCAAAGTTGCATTACCACTGACACTGCTCTCTAATCCACTGACCTATAATTGTGGTAACATGCCTACAATCCGACCTTAACAGACACATTCAAGTGCACATCCAAGCATTGTTTAAGTGCAATGAGGCTTTCTTCTTCTGCCTCTGTTTCAGACAGTAAGTTCCAATGCCTGCCACCTTCTGGGTGGAAAATATTTTCCTCATTCCTTCTGTAATACCTCTAGGGACATGTTAAATCCTTTCTGAAATAGGGCCAGAATTGGCCACAACGTGCCTGCCTGGAGTCTTGCTTGTCCAGTGTGCCTGGTCATGGAGCACCCATTGTTAAGGAGGCAAACACGAGGAAAACTGCAGATGCTGGAAATTCAAGCAACACACACAAAATGCTGGTGGAACACAGGCCAGGCAGCACCTACAGGAAGAAGTACAGACGACGTTTCGGACCGAGACCCTTTGTCAGGACTAACTGAAAGGAAAAATAGTAAGAGATTTGAAAGTAGGAGGGGTAGGGGAAAATGCGAAATGATAGGAGAAGACAGGAGGGGGTGGGGTGAAGCTAAGAGCTGGAAAGGTGATTGGCAAAAGGGATACAGAGCTGGAGAAGGGAAAGGATTATGGGATGGGAGGCCTAGGGAGAAAGAAAGGGGGAGGGGAGCACCAGAGGGAGACGGAGAACAGGCAGAGTGATGGGCAGAGAGAGGAAAAAAAAGGAGGGGGAGAGAAAAACTAAATATGCCAGGGATGGGGTAAGATGGGAGAAGGGGCATTTAAGGAAGTTAGAGAAGTCAATGTTCATGCCATCAGGTTGGAGGCTACCCAGCCGGTATATAAGGTGTTGTTCCTCCAACCTGAGTGTGGCTTCATCTCGACAGTAGAGGAGGCCATGGATAGACATATCAGAATGGGAATGGGATATGGAATTAAAATGTGTGGCCACTGGGAGATCCTGCTTTCTCTGATGCTTTCATTGTTTCATTGTTAGGGAGGTTGGGAGGTCTCTTCCCTTTCCCAAAGACAAATTGTTAGTGCTCTGTGACCAAGGATAGGACAGGCTCCCCCTCCAAAGTCACCAAATTCTCACATTGGTTGTTCGCCCTGGCTGGGTTTAATCTTGGAGTGTTGTCATGTGACCTCCTCCCTTTGACTACTGTATCCATTACCCCTCCCCCCCAGGACAATTGTCAATCAAAGTGTGAATAGGCCTTTCTTGTACTGGTTGTTAGCCCTGGCAGTTCAATGTTATTCCTCATGCTCCAGCACTCTCATAACTAATAACTTATGATAAGGAAATGAACCTGATTTGTCGAATTTTCTCACCCAGGTTCAGTCTCCTGCAGCTTCTGTTGACTAGCCATCAAATACCAGAGGCAGCAGGAAGTTCCGACAGAGCTGGACATCCCTCTCCAGAAAATTCCGCTTCAAACACTCCTTCCTGCAAAATGGTATGCCCACACACTTAGAGCAGACTCAAAGGGCTGAATGGCCTCATTTTGTAAGTCACACACACAAACACACCCACACATAATCAAGCACACAGGGACAGACACAAAGTACATTTACCCACATTCACAAACCCAATCAAACACCTACTCACAGAACCATTCACACCCACGCATTCACATATACCCAAACACACACACAAGCTTACACATTCGCACACCCAGACATTCTCAGACACAAACTCACACTTACATTACACGCACATTCACAAGCACAATCAAATCTACACACAGACCCATACCCACACACACCCATTCAGTTACCTAATTAAACATACGCACTTAAAAGCTCACACACGCGCAAAAACTCGACTTTGCACACAGACATAAAGGCACCTTAGGGATTAGAGTGACGAAGGGGTTAACCTTCTCGCCTGCATTTCGTGACTTGTTCCTCCCACTCCCTCCTTCTTGGCCATCGTCAGTGAGGTGACGCGGGATAGCTGCCCCGTGGGGGCCGAGGGAACACCCTGCTGTGGGTGGACCTAAGTGCATCGTCCGTCCCACGCGGACGGCACCGGCTCTCCGCACGGTCCTACAGACACCTGCCGGCCGGGGAATGACTCAGTTCAGAAAAACAAATGTCTGAGCCCTGTTTGTCCATTTGCCCCTCTGGAAATAAATCAGCACCTCGCGATCCTGGGGGATGGGGAAAACATCACCCTTGTTTGCTTAATAGATTACAAAAAATAAATATGATCTCTTGGGAGGAGGGGGCGTTACCACGTGGGCAGAGCTTGCAAGTAAACAAAATTGAGAGCTCGGCAGAGCAGAAGCTTAACTATTTTTGCAACACACGTTCACTGCCCCACTGGGTTCACACCAACAGGGTGAACCCTTGAGTTGTAAAGTAGGCTCTTCGGCCCATTGAGTCTGTGCCGACCATCTGACATTCAGTCCCATTTCTTTCTCCCCACATGTCCTGGATTACTCCTTACCCACATACTAAGGGCAATTAACACACCAACCTGCACTCATCCAGGCAAAAGGCACTCTTCCACCCTTTCCTGTACTTAAACACCTAATCAAAGAATCTATAACACATACACTCTCCACCACATCTCTACAAACTTCTATAGATGTGTGGTGGAGAGTATAGTGACTGGCTGCGTCACAGATGCCCTTGCCCAGTCCTGTGTGTTTGATGATGTGTGTGTGTGTGAGTGAGTGTGAGTGTGAGTGTGAGTGTGTGTGTGTGTGAGAGTGTGTGTGTGTGTGTGTGTGTGTGAGAGTGTGTGTGTGTGTGAGTGAGTGAGAGTGTGTGTGTGTGTGAGTGTGTGTGTGTGTGAGTGAGTGAGAGAGTGTGTGTGTGTGAGTGTGTGTGTGTGTGAGTGAGTGAGAGTGTGTGTGTGTGTGTGAGTGAGTGAGAGTGTGTGTGTGTGTGAGTGAGTGAGAGTGTGTGTGTGTGAGTGTGTGTGTGTGTGAGTGAGTGAGAGTGTGTGTGTGTGTGTGAGTGAGTGAGAGTGTGTGTGTGTGTGTGAGTGAGTGAGAGAGAGAGAGAGACAATGATACAGTGCTGTCCATCACAGGTAAAACCGTTCCCACAATTGAGCACATCTACACAAAGCATTGCAGGAGATTAATGTTCGTCATCAGGGACCCCCACCACCCAGGTCATGCTCTCTTCTCACTGCTGCCATCAGGAAGAAGGTACAGGAGCCTCAGGACTCACACCACCAGGTTCAGGAACAATTATAACCCCTCAGCCATCAGGCTCTTGAACCAAAGTGAGTAACTTCACTCAACCTCACTTGCCCATCAATGACCTGTTCCCACAACCTAGGGATGCAATTTCAAGGACTCCTGTCTCATGTTCTCAATATTTATTCTTATTTATTTATTATTAATTTGTTCTTTCTGTACTTGCACAGTTTATTTGTTCCGTACACTGGTTCAACATACACATTGATGTGGGCTTTCACTGATTTTGATATGATTATTATTCTATGATTTATTGAGTATGCCCACAAGAAAATGTATCTCAGGGTTGTATATGGTGACATATATGTACTTTGATAATAAACTTACTTTGAACTTTGAAACATGTTCAAGTACATCAAAGTGCACCTAATTCATTCCTACCCTGCATTTGCAGCCAACCACATCCTGAGTTATATCCTGGATATTAATCTTCAGTTCCTGGATAGCCCTGGTCAGTCCCCAAAGAACCAGCAGCCCACAAGGTGGAGTCCAGCCATTTGAACTGAAAACCAATCAGATGTCTGTCCTTGTACGCCTGAAGTTCCAGGCTCATTTCTCAAACGACAAGGAAGGAGGTCCATTGGGTGAATGCCACTTCCCGGCAGAACAATCCCATCAGTCACATTCCCTTTAACTACATGTACGTTATTCTCACTCGCTCTCTCTCTCTTAAATGGCCATCAGGTCCCCTTCAGTTTGAGGTATAAGTTACCATGGCCTATTAATCCATCAGCCTTTGGGATATGAGAGGAAACCGGAGAACCAGAGAAACCCACGTGGACACAGGAGACATTTGTGAACTCCACACAGTCAGGATTGAACCCAGGTCACTGAACCCATGAGGAGCAGCTCTACCAGCTGCTCCACACAGCCAGAATGGTAGGTCCCAATTGATTTGCAAAAGACTAGGCCAAGACTCAGCCCTGGGCCCTTCAAGAAATAGAGGGGTTCTGACCAGGGTTTGAACCAGGTTCAAGTGTGACCAATTAGTCCAGCCACAACCAAGCCTAAGTTTTCCTGCCTCACTCAGCATTTTAATACAATGTAAAATAAATTAAATTTCTGCTCAAGAAATGGAATTGCTGTCTTGGGGCTCCAGAGACTCAACCCTGACTTTCAGGGGCTTCTTGATCTCTAACCGATATTCTGTCAGATTGATAGGATAAAGTGTGGGGCTGGGTGATTGCAGCCAGAGCCCAGGTTGTAGCACAATTGTACCAGGAGGGGGGTGAATACCTCGATCATGAGGGGAGCCAACAGGTGTTTCTACTTTCAGAGATGTGATTCCAGGAAAGCAAAATCCTTCATTGGGGAACCCCATGGTCCAGGTTCCACTCTCTTCTCAAATGCTGCCTTCAGGTAGGACTACGGGAGCTGAAGACCCAGACCTCAAGGTTCAAAAGCAGCTTCTTCCTCTCTGCCAGCAGCTGTGTGAACTGACCTGAAAACCCTTAACAATACCTCAGATATATTTCTTGTAACTCTCTCTCAACAGGCACTAACATCATAATGTTTATTTTGTACATTTTTCATGTAAGTTGTACATTATTTATGTTAATTTAAGTTTCTGTTGGTTTATGTCTGTCATGCTTGTAATATATGGAGCTGTTGCTGTGTAAAGCTGTGTATTTATGCCCCGGGTATGTATGCCTGTGAGAATAAGCTTAAACTTGAAACTTGAACTTTGCTTCCCTGGTGCCAGAATCAAGGATATGGGCTGAATTCTAGAAAATGGGGTCAACTAGATGAGTATTTGATGACAGTGTTGACGTGGTAAATGAAGAACCTGTTCTAAGACTCTCTAAATGTACAGTATCAGCTGGTGCTGCAGGGCATTCTCAAGGTGGGGAGGATGAAAACTGGAAGTCTTGATCCCTGGCAATTCCAACAGGCAGAGTCTGAAGAGATTGAAAAGCAGAATCTCAAAGGGAGTAAAAACAAAATGGCTGAAAATGATCAGTGGATGAGGCAATATCTGTGGAAAGAGAAACAGTTCGGGTCAAAGACCATTTAGCTGATCTACGTATATCCTCAAAGGTAGTAATCCTGAGATTACTTCCATGCCAGGTACCAATGAGAAATAGAAGGATTCTGCAAATGAGTATGTGGTGAAGGAGAGAGAACTTCAAATCCCTGGGACATTCTGACCATTTCTAGGGAATGCGGCCTCTGTATCTACTAGATGGGCTGTACCTCAAAAGGGCCAGGGCCAATATGCTTGTGGTAAACCTACAACCAATGGCAGGGAGAGTTCAAGCTGCTTGGCAGCAGGATTGTCAAGTGTGAGCATGGATCCAAAGTGGGCAGAGGCAGAATGGAAATGGAAGGTAGAAAGTTAATGAGAGAGCTTGGAAGGCTGAAAAACGAAGGTTAGAGGATATGAGAAAGGAACCTGGCTGTACTTACTGGCGTACAACTAAATACAAGGTGTATAGTGAGGGAGGCAGATGAGCTGAAGGAGACACAAGAGAATGCAGATGCTGGTATCTGGTCTCCTGGGGGGGGGGGGGGGGGTCTTGGCGGATTTGTGCAACACCTATGCGAGGAAAGATACTGTCAACGTTTCAGATCAAAACCCTGCATTGGGACAGTTGATATTGTGGGTTGAAGCCCTGCATGAAGCACATTCCTTCCCTTCCACATATACCATTGGACTCACTGAGTTCTTCCAGAAGATTATTTATGACTCTGGCTGAGGACAGCTAAACAGGAAATACATATGATATTGTAGCTGGCTTAATGCAGGACAAGATTGAGAGCTAAATGTTCTTGGTTAGAGTATTTAGATTACTGCGAGAAATGAATAGGCAAAATTGGTTAAAGCAACAATCCCCAGGGATGAAACATTAATTGAATCATGAGTGAGGATTGATATGTTGAACAAAACAAGAAGGGGCAGTCACACAGCAGGAGGTGTGCTATGAACTTGCAAGCTGAAGAAAATAAGTAAAAACACTGGCAGTTTTTGTACAGAATTTCAGTTCCCAGATATTAACTGGGTAAGAATCAGTGATTAGTAAGTAGCGGGAACACAGAATTCTGAAACTGAATCCAGCAGCACTCCTGTAACAAGAGCGGCAAGTGGGAAGACTATTCAGACCCAGTGGTCGAGGAACCTGTTTCCTGTGGAATCCCTCAATGTCTCCATGGTTTTTTTCAAGGCAGAGAAGTGGCCGGAAAAAAGTCACTTTGGTGCAGTAGGGAGTCTGTAGGTCAAAAGCATGGAAATGGAGAGTTTGAAGGAGCTCAGGTCAATCAGGAGCAGTTGGCATTGATTTGTTCCGAGAAGGTTGTATAATCCACCTAAATAAACCACTACACCCCTCACTTAGATTTCATGTCATAGTTCTGTCTTGAAGATGAAGAACAAGGAGCAATTGCATCATAGGGAGCATGCATTAAAGTACATATATTTCTAGATAACCTTGGTAGAATATGGTTTCAGTCATTATATCACTTTGCTGTCTTACCTGCTATTTCCTGACTCAGTTTTAAGAACTTGCAGCTATGAACATACCTTCCTTACAAGTCATCAACTTTAAACTCATTTCATGGGAAGTGTGACCATTGTTTAGTGTATGTCAAGCATTGATTTCCCAACATGTCAAATGAATCTTAATTCTTGTTAAACTGTGAGTGTGAAAGGAGTAATATCCATTCATTGTAATAAAGTTTCTCAGTATTTTAATACATTCAGAACCCATCCCCCAGGTTATTACAGCGTAATATGTTTGTAACAGTAACAGTTCACAAGTTGGAAGTGTGACCGTGGACCAAGTTCTCACACAGCACAGGGTGCTGGCATCCTGCCGGTCTCCCAAATGCTTGTGTGTTGATAACCTGGGGGGGAATCTGTATTGTTCAACATTTCACCCTGCAGCTGGTGGCTGGTCTTCTTTCGGGCATCAGGATGTGCTACTCCAGATCAACCATGGGGCTCCATTTGCTCATCTTCCCTCCAATATTAATTCATACAGAGGAGTCTCTCTCGGAGGCACTAAAGACTGCAGATGCTGGAACCTGGGGCAACACTTAAAAAGCTGGAGGAGCTCAGAAGGTCTGGCAGCATCTATAGAGGGGAAAAAAAAACAGTCAAAGTTTCGGGTCTTTCATCTGGACCGAAAGAGTGAGAGGAGGTCGCCAGTATAAAGAAGTGGAGGGAAGGGATGGAGCAAGAGCTAGTAGGTGATTGGTGGATCCAGGTGAGGAAGAGTGATAGGCCAATGGGGCAGATGTTTCCTTCAACTTGTAAATCTTGTCCTGCATCAACCTGAATATAGGAGTTGCCTGGCAGACGATGGCCTGGATTTTGCCGTGGATCAAGGACTGAGACCAGCCCTGATGATCTCAGATGATATCTATTAATACACCAGTCAGGAAGTTGGTTTGAATTGCCCTGCCCCTCTTGGAGTTGTGTTGCTCAGGTGCCCACACTAAGGGTTCAACACTAATTTAGGGGCAATCAAATGAAGTAATTAATAGGGGCCTCGAAGGCAACTTCTTCATGGTGCAAATCTGCAATGAGCTGTCCCAAACAGTGGCCGAGGTGGGCACGCTATAACATTTAAAAGCCACTTAGATAAGTACGCAGGTAGGAGGTGTTTGGAGGTCTATGGGCTGAACATTTGAATTATTTTAAGATAATTTTCAATGTTTTTTTTTCAATTCTGTCCCCAGTATCTGTATCCTTGCCTGAACCTGGTCTATTTCATTTGGATGTTTAGCTTCAGGTTTCACACACCACATAGCCTTCAGAGTGGTGGGACACAACCCCTTCCCACCTCCACCCTTTCAGAAGACAAGCAGGGGACTGGACATGTTCAGCAAGATCCCACAGGCTGCAGCCTGTGGTCTCCTTCAGTGAGGGGCACGTATTGGCTCTCTCGTACTCTCTATTCCCGAGATCTCATGTGGACAGGACCATACACTTTCTCACCTCTCAGACAGAGGACACGTGGTGTCTTAGTTCAGTCATTCCTGCTAGAATAGCTGCATCTCCTTTGGTCCTGTAACGGCCCCAGAGTCTAGCTCAGTGTTCTGAAGTGCCATGACGTCAGGGGTATGGGCCATGGCTATTAGTTCCAGCCAATGCCTCCAGTCATCCATTGTTGCAGTCTAAGTTCTCCACGACCACCTCAACAGATGCCTAAGTGGATTGTGCCTGGTAGAGTCGAAAGCAAAAGGAGTTAATCCCTCAAAGGTGATATACTGTGACACTCCCCTGTCTCACCTGCAGTTCTGATTCCCAGAAATGCTGGGATTGCGAGCTGCAGGGCGTATTCCACTCCCCACCTGCCATGGATGACAGTATTCCAGGGGGAGGATATTCACTCTCTGCTGGCTCAGCACTGAGGGAGGTGTACGTTCTGAGCCTTTTGATCTCCAGTGGAAGGCGATGAGACCAGTTTCTGAGGGAGTGCTGTGCTGTTCGACAGCTACACCTTTCAAATAGAAAGCAATTCTGCCATCTCAGGTGGTTAAAGATCCCATGACCCTGTTTATAAGGCAAGCTGCTGCTGTACAAGTAACCATTATGGCTAATGTGTATTCCTCAGTCATCAGCACTAAAAGCAGGCAATTTGGCCATTGATTATATAAGAGAATGCTGGAAACATTCAGCAGGTCAGGCAGTGTCTCTGGAGAGAGAAAAGGATTTAAAGTTGCAGGTCAACAACCATTCATCAACTTAAACCACGTTTCCAAATATTCCCTATCCCAGGTTTCTGAATTGAAGCATTAACTGTCTCTCTTTCTCTACCAATTTTGCCTCACTTGAAGAGTGCTTTCAGCATTTGTTGTTTATTTTTCTTCCAGATTTCCAATTTAGAGTCACAGAGCACTACAACACAGATGCAGGCCCTTCTCCCATCTAGTCCACGACAAACTTGTTATTCTGTCTCATCTCAGTGACCCGCACCCAGACCACAGCCCTTCATACCCCTCCCATCCCTGTACTTATACAAACTTCTCTTAAACGTCGAAATTGAAACCACATCCACCACTTCCTCTGGCATCCCGTTCCACATTCGCATCACTGAAGTCCCACCTTTCACCTTAACCTTTGACCCCGAGCTCTAGTTTCACCCAACAAAGCCTGCCTGCATTTATCCTATCTATACCCCTCACAATTGTGCATGCATCTGCAGGATTTTTTTTTTTTTCTTTTTGCTTTCAGATCTGCTCATTACTTCAGTACAATTTGTAGGAGCTGCCTGCATGGAGAGCGACCACTACAGCTGTGACTACACTTTAAAAGCACTTAATTGCTCCTTTAGTACTTAAGGAGACCCTGAGGTTATTATGGCTGTGTATAAATATCAGTATGTCAGTAATTTATTGTCTGCTTAACCATCCTACAGTGCGGAGGGAGACTGAGGTCACTTTCCCCCTTTAGTCTCTAAGATTCTGAGTGCTAAGGAAGAACCCAGATCCGGCTGCAAATCCCTCCGTCACCCTCGTTTCAGCGAGTGCCCCTTTGAGTTGTGGCTTCCGCCACCTGCTGGCAGAACGTATGTAGTGCCGCACATCGCTGTTCACCAAATGCAGCCCGTGTGTCGCGTTTAACTTGTTGGGGTGCCGAGCGGAATGGACCCCTCCAGCCCTTCCCCGAATTAATCCGAGCCTAATCACGAGACAATGAGCCACGAACCGGCAGGTCTTTGGACTATGGGAGGAAACCGGAGGTGCCGACGGAAACGCACGCAGTCACCAGGAAGGTGTACCAGCGCCTCACTGGCAGCGGCAGGAACTGGACTCGGGCAGCCTGTACTTACTAAAAGCGTTGTGCTAACCACTGCGCTCCCCACATGAAGTAGGAACCTAACAAATACTGGGCCTGGGTACCAGACTGGAGCAAAGGTGCAGAAGAGCTTAGTCAAAGAATCTTCAACGTGGAGAGGATTTTAAGGAAGGGTGGGAGAAGCCAAGGGCTCCAGGGAAGAAATGGCGAAGTGTTGGGGAAGGGAATATATAACACATTTACAGAGCACTATTCACATCATCAGTCTATCAAAAAACAATTTAAACAAAGGCATTCAGGCATAGGAAACATAACAATCTCTGTGCATAGACAGCTCCTAACAATACAAAATGAAGTAATCTTTCTTTTGGTTGGAGGGATCATGAATATTAGAGAGAACCTTTGTGAATTATAATTTTGACTTACAGTGCAGGTGTTTTTCTCACTTCAGTTCCTTCATGCAAAAACTCCCTTTGGGCTCAAACAGTCCAACCGTATTGTCGTGCTCCTGATAGTTCAATCCTGTTAACGTTCCCAAGGGACCGACCGCACGAGGAATAATGAGTTGCCTCCACACCTGCGCTCCCTAACGTGGGCTGCTTATTCCTTACACGTTGCTGGAGGAACTTAGCAGCGTCTATAGAGGGGAGTAAACCACTGATGTTTTGGGCTGAGACTTGCTGAGTCCCTCCATCATTTTGTGTGTGTTGCTCAAGATTTCCAGCAATTTCTTACACTTACGCTTATTCCTTAATTAGCTTGGCAATCTTTCTATCCAGCTTCATGGAAGTGGTGCAGAGATAATGAGCTCTTGGGCCTATGTGGGGATCTGGGCAGTGTTCCCTCTGAGGGTTTTAGAGCCCATGAATTGGTTAACTGTAGTATAACGAAGATTGTTAATCACTTAGAGTTCCTTGTCTTTTTCTTGAACGGTTTGCTCTTTGTAATGTGGTTTCCTGGTGCCTCCCGTATAAAATTGTTAAGTTTATTTTGACAGGCTCAGGGATTCCATGTTATTTGTATCATTGAAGTGGAAGCCTGATTAGTGCTGATTGCGGGGTCCTAGTTGTGGGAATGTTACGTACCATGGTGTTGCTCTGCCAAACTACCGATGTTCTGTTGGAATTCTTAGGAATAAACTTTGGTTGCCATCTCTACATTGGAGTTTGTCTTTCCTCTGCACTTGGGTTCCAACGTTATGAGCACATATTATGACATACAGGAGGTCAACTTGGATGGCTGACTGGAACTGGGATAGAGAATTGAAGTGACAGGGTCTCAGGGGTTATGTTTTACAAAGGTCTCAGGTAAGAGCAGTTTGAAAAGAGGAGACAGCACCTTGAGCAGTGGATAGAGTGTACTGAATGGTAAACTGAGATTTCATCTCTTGAAGGTATATGGAGCTCTAGCAGAAGGGAAAAGCAAATAGGCAGAGGTCGTATTTGCTGAAGCAGCAACCACTCAACTAGAAGAACTCAGGTCAAGCAGCATCTGTGGGAGGAAAGGATTTGTTCATCTTTTCGGGTTGAAACTACGCAACAGGACTGTGTCCTGTGTGTTGCCAGAGGAAGATTCTGTGCGTGACCCAAGAGACTGTGGACGCTGGAGTCTGGAGCAGCAAACAACTTGCTGGAAGAGTGCAGCAGGTGAGGGAGGCAGCATCTGTATTGGGAAATTATAGTCAATGTTTTGGGTGAAGCAATCCAGATGAAGAATCTCAGTCTAAAACACTAACTGCGCTTTTCCCTCCACAGATGCTGCCAGACCTGCTGAGTTCATTCTATGTCTTATTTGTCAGCCACGGTTCTGTGGATGTGAGGTTGATAAAAGCTAGTCATGGAAAAGCTGTTTGGCAGTGCTGAGTTCATCACGGTGTGGAAGAAGGCCTTTTCAGCCTATGCCTGTTTTTAGAGCAGTTCTATTCCCTCACTAATTGGTGGAGGATCATCCACTGAGTCTGGTAGAGGCAAAGGGCGTCCTATCACACTTCCAAAATGGAATATGTGAAGGGCCCCTTCAGCCAAGGTGGAGTACTCTTGTTTGAGGAGAGAGGCAGGTATATCGGAATCACTAGTGTGGAATGTTGTATTCGCAGAACAATGGTGCAGGAAACAGGAGAATCAGTTCTAGTCTTCAAATTTCTGCCCGTCCATCCCAACATTTGGTTTTTAGAATCAGAAAAATGACAGCTCAGAAGGAAATCATCCAATGCATTGTTAGTGTTATGGCTGTTTGTAAGACGATTAATCCCAGATCTTTTTTCTTCATAACTGTTCCTTTTCCTCTGGTCTCTGACCAACTCCCTTTTAAAATCATCTATAGAGTCAGCTTCCTGCACTTAAACAGGAGAATATTCCAAAGAACCGGGAGGGTGGATGTTTCTCCGCTGGTCTCGTGGCTTTTTGATTATAGGCATTGATCCATCTGTAAGTGGGAGAACTTGGGTGAGATGTCTTTTGGTTTCCACCAAACTTTATCAGAGAAAAAGCTTTGTTAAGACTTGGTTCTGTTGTTTACATTGTGCCCCATCTCATCTTGGCTTCCCCTGTAGGGGGAAACAGAACAGTGACTCTGACTCCTCTCTCTCCATTCAGTTATTTCCAACATTTTAAAGCCCAACAGGAACTCTCAGCTATGGCTTGTCCTTTCTCATGTTCCTACTGCCTCTGGCCTTCCCTGTCGCAAGTATTAACATGGGTTAGCATTCTTGAAGGCACTGCTGTCTTTCGCTGACAATTTATTCCAGCCCCAGCTGTGTTCTGCCCTGTAGTCCAGTTCTCCACAGGCTCTTTAGAGATGGCAAGCCTGCAAAGCATTCCATCCACCCCAAACTGCAACCCTACCTGCATCTCTGATCTCTCCCCAAGGTCACCCACAAAATCATCTCTGGCCATCTCTATTCAAACCTACTGGTTCCATTCTTCAGACCATTTCAACCCTCTCCCAATGGATATAACTCTCTCCTTTGATCACCTATTCTCTCCCATTGCCCCATTCCTACCCTTGTCATTGACCAGAATCATCCTACTCTCTCCTCTTTGACACTCGTTATCCACTGGGCCCCTCTCCCCATTCTCTCCTCACTGCCAGGCTCTAATCCTATTGCCCATCTTCACTTTCTCCCCATAGGCCATACTGCTACCTTTCCACTTGGTCACACCCACCTTCTCCCCATTGGTCGTAGCCCACACTCTCCACTTGGTCGTAACCCACCTTCTCCCCATTGGTCGTAGCCCACACTCTCCACTTGGTCACACCCACCTTCTCCCCATTGGTCGTAGCCCACACTCTCCACTTGGTCACACCCACCTTCTCCCCATTGGTCGTAGCCCACACTCTCCACTTGGTCGTAACCCACCTTCTCCCCATTGGTCGTAGCGCACACTCTCCACTTTGTCATACCCACCTTCTCCCCATTGGTCATAGCCCACACTCTCCACTTGGTCGTAACCCACCTTCTCCCCATTGGTCGTAGCGCACACTCTCCACTTTGTCATACCCACCTTCTCCCCATTGGTCGTAGCCCACACTCTCCACTTGGTCACACCCACCTTCTCCCCATTGGTCGTAGCCCAAACTCTCCACTTGGTCACACCTACCTTCTCCCCATTGGTCGTAACCCACCTTCTCCCCATTGGTCGCAACCCACACTCTCCACTTTGTCATACCCACCTTCTCCCCATTGGTCGTAACCCACACTCTCCACTTTGTCATACCCACCTTCTCCCCATTGGTCGTAGCCCACACTCTCCACTTTGTCATACCCACCTTCTCCCCATTGGTCGTAGCCCACACTCTCCACTTTGTCACACCCACCTTCTCCCCATTGGTCATAGCCCAAACTCTCCACTTGGTCACACCTACCTTCTCCCCATTGGTCGTAGCCCACACTCTCCACTTGGTCACACCTACCTTCTCCCCATTGGTCGTAACCCACCTTCTCCCCATTGGTCGTAACCCACACTCTCCACTTTGTCACACCCACCTTCTCCCCATTGGTCATAGCCCAAACTCTCCACTTGGTCACACCCACCTTCTCCCCATTGGTCGTAACCCACCTTCTCCCCATTGGTCGTAGCCCACACTCTCCACTTGGTCACACCCACCTTCTCCCCATTGGTCGTAGCCCACACTCTCCACTTGGTCACACCCACCTTCTCCCCATTGGTCGTAGCCCACACTCTCCACTTTGTCATACCCACCTTCTCCCCATTGGTCGTAGCCCACACTCTCCACTTTGTCATACCCACCTTCTCCCCATTGGTCGTAACCCACACTCTCCACTTTGTCACACCCACCTTCTCCCCATTGGTCGTAACCCACACTCTCCACTTTGTCATACCCACCTTCTCCCCATTGGTCGTAGCCCACACTCTCCACTTTGTCACACCCACCTTCTCCCCATTGGTCGTAGCCCACACTCTCCACTTGGTCACACCCACCTTCTCCCCATTGGTCGTAGCCCACACTCTCCACTTGGTCACACCCACCTTCTACTGGCAATCCCAACCTTTGCCTCTCTGACCTTCTCCACCCCCAATGACCCTTTCCCAATGACTCCGCCATCCCTCGCTGAACACTCCCCAGCACCCCCGCCTTCCTGAAATCCCACATTCTCCTCACTGGGGTCCCCCTCATGCTTTCCTCCCTGGCTGCCACTTTCTCCTGGTCTCGTCACCATCTCTTCTCCTTATAGCCATCCCATCTCCTACCCCTCTATCTCTTTGACCAGCAAACCACCTCCTTCCACACCCCACCTTCCTTATTTTCGTCTATAAACATCATAGCCTACCTGCTTCTAGGTAAATGTATCATAAAAGTCAGTGGAAGAAACTGGTTTTCTTTCTAGTTATTTCTCTTTAACACCCTTGCCTGCAGGACAGTCATACAAAATAGGGAATCCTCCACTTTCCCAACCCTCTCTGCATGACGGTGACTCACAAATGAGAGGCAAGTTAAGAGTTTTATTTCAAACATTTTTTATTCCAACAGTAGCAGAGTAAGAAAGTGACAGTCATACGCCAAAGGGTGAGGGAGTGTGGAGGGGTTGAGCAGGAAGACAATAGACCCACCAGCCAGGGGCATTTACTCAGGGACTGCCAGTCCACGCTGCGGACGAACACAAGACACAAAGCGTTTGGATGATCCAGCATCACTCTGCCTCCTCAGTCCTACTTCTGACATCCGGGACTTTCCGGGAACGTGTGTGGCAAGGTTTTTGTTTTGCATAGTTAGTCCCAGTTAAATGTTCCACAGTGTTAACAGTCAAAGATATTAGGGGTCTGCAAGTGTAGACAGGCCATATTGGCCAAGGTCAGCTCACGGCAGAGGAAGAAGGGGAAGGCGGTGGGGTGTAGAACTCACTCCTCGTAACTTCAAAGATTTAGAAAGGGACTGAAAAATCTTTGTTTCTATCTGCCAACCACACAGACTTTAGATACAGCAGGTTAACATTTCTCAATTTGCTTGCAAATCACTTCCCAGAGATCAAATTCCTTGCTGGAGTGCTGTTTGCCCCGTGGGAAATGTGGTTCCAAAACGTGAACCAGGGCTGGAGGCTGAGTGTAGCCTCTTCAACTACAAGCACCATCGCAGACAAGCTGTATTCTGCTTTTGTCTGACCTCCACACAGATGCAAGGACAAGGGCGGGGTGTAGTTAGGGGGACTTTGTCCAATTATTACGGTCCTGAGGGTCCAACTCGGAGAGTCAAGCTCCTGGCCCTATGTCAGTTGTATTTTACTGCTTAATCTAAAAATTCACTGAAACCTTCCCTTGCATCCAGCATCAATCAATCCCACTCCATTCAGTTAGCATTTGCCCAACAGCCAATAAGCAGCTGTGGAGCTCATGAGCAAACTAAAGCCTGGCCAGTCAAAGGAACCCACCCTCTGCATTTAGTGTGAAGCTTCCCTGTGATATTGAGCTTTCGTGTTCCAGAATATGGCCCTTGAGCACAAAATCATAAGACCATAAGACATAGGAACAGAATTAGGATGGTATAAAGAGTCAGAGGTGCCATTTCATATGAGAGCTATGAATTTGAGGGGTTATCAGGTAAGCAGTATAGGTGCCTTGGCATTTTTCATTTCAGGGATGGGGAGTTCACACTAGTCTTAAGGCCAATATTTAACTCTCAACTTCGTGTTGAACCCAGATATTGAAAGCCCTGAATGGAGTCAATATGGAAAGGATGTTTCTGGTAGTAGGAGAGTCTAGGATCTGAGGACACGGCCTTAGAATAAAGGGATGTCTCTTTACAACTGAAACAAGGAGGAATGTTTTCAATTAGAGGATGATGAATCTGGAATTCCTTGGCATAGAGGGCTATAGAGGCTCAGTCATGGGTGTATTTAAGGCAGAGATTGATAGGTTCTTGATTGGAATATGGCTAAGGATAACAGAGAAGGCAGGAGAATGGGGTTGTAAACAAAGTTAGCCATGATTGAATGGCACAGCAGACTTGATGGGCCAAATGGCCTAATTCTGGTCCTCTATCTATGGCCTTATGGGCAACTAGTGATTGGTTACTGGATTGACATCAGACATTGGAACTAATATCAGTCGCCTGAACTATTGATTTGTTGAATTAAGTATAAATCCCAACCCAACAGCTGCAGAATTAAACTCAAGTCATAAATAAATAGATCTGGGATTGAATAGACCTTGCATCACTGATAGTTACTATGGGACTACCAGACCTGTTAAAAATGAAGTTAAAAGGATTGTACTATTTATGTACCCCCAGATCCAACAACTGCTCTCTGAAGTGGCTGAATATGCCACTCATTTCAGTAAACAATGCTAGCTATGCAAAGAGAATGCATTTATTTTGACCAGTTAGCACTATCTTATTAGTATATTACTGTAGGTCATAACTCTAGGTCTTTTATTTTCGTCCTCTTGAGTTCACACGGTGAGATGCAGAGCAAAGGCTCCCTTTACTCCGTCTATATGATTTCCCCTTCATTCCTTCCAAGGCTAATGCTACCAGAACTTTAAGATGCTGCTGGGACTGGAGGGCTTGAGATATTAGAGAAACTGGATAGGCTGGGATTTTATACCCCTGAAGCGTAGGAAGCTGGGAGGGTTGCCTTAAAGAGGCACGCATAAGGTGAATAGTGACAGTCTTTTTCTCCAGGGTAGGAGAGTCAAAACCTCGAGGGCACTGTTTTATTGTGGGAAGGGAAAGATTTGAAAGAAACCTGAGGTGTAAGTTACTCACAGAGAGTAAGAAGGCATGTGGAATGAGCTGCTAGAAGAAGCTATTGGGGTGTGTACCCGGACATTTAGACAGGTACAGTACTGTGCAAAAGTCATGGGCACATGTAAAAAATTCTGTAAAGCGAAGATGCTTTCAAACATATTGAAAGGAAAAGTTTCTAAATACCAAAAAAAAATTATAAAGAGCAGTGAACAGTAAGAAAAAAACCCAAGTATTTGGTGTGACCCTTTTGCTTTAAAACTGCATTGATTCTCTTAGATACATTGTTGTGCAATTCTATTAAAAAATCAGTTGGTAGGCTGTTCCAAGCATCTTGGAGTTCTTCTGCAAACTTTGGTCGTCTCGTTTGCTTCTGTCTCTCCAGGTAATCCCGTAGAGCCACAATGTTGTTGAGATCAGGGTTCTGTGGAGGCAATACTATCTGTCACCATATAAAACAAGGGTTCCCAACCTTTTTTATGCCATGTACTCCCTATTATTAACTGAGGGGTCCATGAACTTCAGGTTGAGATCTCCCGATATAAAAAAGTCTAGGGTGCCTAAGACTTATGCACAGTACTGTACATGGACATAAAAGGTTTATAGGAATAATGGGACAAACACAGGCATGTTGGACTAGCTCATGAAGACAACTTGGTTAGTAATGATGAATTGGGACAAGGTCTTGTTTCTATGCTTTATAACTCAATGACTCTATTTCACTCCCACTGAATCAACCAGATAAGGTTATGAAGGGTAGTTTTACACATAGCTATTTAATCCATTGCACGACAGGGTGCACTGGCTGATCACTAGATGAAACCAAGTCTAGCCAATGTACTGGCCCTGGTACAGGAACGTTTTATACCAACTTTTTTTCATAGAGACTGTCAAAAAAAATGACTGCTTTAATATAAGAAACTCTAACCTGTGCACAGCAGCATTCCACAATAAGTAATGAAAGGAAAATATGTCTTGGGGCAATGCTGGTTGAGGGCTAATTATCTATTGCAGTAACATAAGGGCTTCAATCTTGTTTCCAAAACAGTGCCCTGTCATCGTTTATATACAAATCAGGTTTATGTTGCATGCAAAAGACATCTGATTGCACTAATGCAGCACCAGAATGTTTGCCAGGACTTCCTCCCGAAGTCCCTGGTCCTCATCTAGAGGCCGCTGCTTCTTGACCGTAGCCACTCCTTAATGAGTTGGTGCACAGAGTGAAGAACACGTCCCTCCACAGTTTGCTCCCAAAAGCTTAATTGATAATTCCAGGAGACCCCAGGCTCAACTGTTCATGACTCCCGAGCAAGGCAATGGGAAACCCAGTTAATATTTTACTCACCCTCCCTTAAATCTCCTGCGGGTATCTGCAGCGCCAATACCTCACTCAGCTTCACAACCACCCCACCCAGAAGAAAACAACTGGTTAGTAAGGACGTTTAGCTTGTGTGAATGAACAATAGCTCTATTAATGCAGTTAAAAGGATATACCACAAACTTGCTCAGTATTGTAAAGTTGTTAACTGTTCTGTCACCTCCCGTTCCATCCCTGGAACAGATTCAGAAGGAGATTCTCAAGCTATGCATCTGCACGCCAAGTGCACATTGATTCCTTAAATATTCCTTACAGAAATCTAGTTTTCTGCTTGTCATAGAACACCACAGCACAGAAACAGGCCCTTTGGCCCATCTAGTCCATGTTGAACTATTATTCTGCCTGGTCCCATTGACCTGCACCTGGGCCATTGCTCACCATACCGCTCCTGTTCTGTGCAAAGAATATTTACAGCAGATCAAAGAAAATTAGAATCGAGAGGAAGATCAGTTGCTTCACCATATCATCTCTAATAATCCATCCCATGAGCTCTACCCTCTGTGGGACAACACCAAAGCCCAGGAAATTGTTTCCTTTTCAAATCTATGCCCAATTTATAAGCAGATGCCAACCTTATTTAATAGTTGAAAATTTACCAATTGAACCCCACTAATGCGTTCAACTTTGCCACAAGCTCTGGAGCCAGGAGTCAGGTGAACTCAGGAGTGGAAGAGTGACAAGCCCACACATTGAAGGTTTAAAACAGAGGTCTCAATAACACAACAAGATCCAATAGGAGATTGAGCTCTTGATGTTTGAGGCAGACCTTTGAATCTTTTCCTGACCAGTGCTTAATTAAGTGGAATTGCTGATTGGAGAGGTCTTTTGTGTGAGGTCTTCCCGTATGATTTCTTGCTCTTGTGGTATTGTGAGTGAGCTGTAATCCCCATTCATATAGGATGAAACCACACCACGTTAAACCAGTGCTTCAATGCACGCATTACAATGGTGGACAGTGGAACACTATAATAGTGTGACAATTCCCTTCCCCCCCAACCCCTCCCCCACCCTCCAAAGCCACATAAACAGATGAAGGAACAATGTGCAAAAGTGGCTGCTCTCAATCTATCTTCAACAATCAACATGAGAAAGAACAAATGAGAGACATCATTAGCTTATCTGTGTTCAGTTTTACACCACCCACACTTTAGATTGAGTGTCCAGGGCCAGGATGTTTGGCAGGATCTACATTAAAGTCAAACCAAAAGTAGACTGCTTGTTTGAACGTATGTGGTTGAGTCTTGCAAGTTGTCCGTCCACTTAGATCAAATCTCTCAGTTCCTCTGACTGTAGTAACACAAATACAACAAGTCTGCAAATGAGCTTATCCTTCTCTTCCCCCGTGTATTGCTGAAACGATTTTAACCAGAAAACTCCTGCTGCAACCTTTTGGGAGTCAGCACTTGACTACTTCTGAAAGAAATTCAAGATGTTCTCCCAGGCTTGTAGTTCATTTGGGGGTTTAAATCTGTGGTAGAACCCTAACCACGAGGGGGCACAAACCACAAATCTGGCACTGACCAACCCCACGGGGGGGTCACTGCTGAGGGAGGGGGAGAAATCTTCCTCGGCTTGTGCTGGTAAACAACGTAGCACGTTTTGAATATGAGAGGGTTTGTAGACAGGAGGGGAGGTGACCGTGAAATTGGGAAGAATGTGGTGAAGAGAGGTTTGGAAAGAAGATCCCAGAACTTGGGAGCTCAAGCAGAAGAGAACAGGAGAAGTGCTGTGATCCCAGAGGACAAAGGTACAGGAGGTTACAGAGATGAGGAGTGGGAGGTGTATCTGGACAGGACCAAGTGCGGGGGCGGGGTGGGGGGGGGTCACAAGGATGTTTCCAGGCAGGAGTTCCGTCGGATATAATACCTGTGCCCGTCCCCGTCCCGGCCCTGGCAGGAACGGTGGACAATGAGCACGGGAAAGAAGCGGGCGTCGTGGTAGTTGGGTGGGCTGTCGCTGATGGCCAGCTGGCTGGAGTAGGAGCGGCACTGGTCATCGCGGGAGCGCTCGTTGAGGTTGCTGCTGCGGCTCCGCCACAGGCCCGTGCGGCCGGAACCGTGCACCCGGCACAGCGAGAAGCGGCTGGTGTCCAGCGAGAAGCGCGAGTGGCTGCGGCCCACGTTGCGGGAGAAGATGGAGGAGCTGCTGGAGCGGCCGTCGCAGTCGGTGCGCACGATGCCGCAGGTCGAGTAGCCGTTGCAGATGGAGAGCGAGGCCAGGTCCATCAGCACGGCCTCCGAGTAGCTGGGGATGAGCTGGCGGTTGCTACGGATGTGCCACTCCAGCTCGGTGCTGTCCACCGTGCCCACCCGGGCCACGGGCGAGCACAGTCCCACCTCGTCACTCGGAGTGGCTGCCGTGTATTCCAGGCCGAAGAGCTTCTCCACATGGTAATGCACATAGGCAGTCTGGTACTCGACCAGGACCCGGAGGGGCCACGACAGCATCAGTAGGCCAGCCGCCCAGAAGGCGTAGTGGGTGATGTACCAGGGTAGGCGGTCGGGATTGGCGTACACCATCATGTAGTCCTTGAAGTCCACATTCTTAAGCTGCATGCCCTCGCGGGCCTCCATGTAATCGTCAAGCCCCTCGACCTCGCTGAAGAAGTGCGCCCGCTGGTTCAGGTAGCAGTTCTCCGACTCGGTGTTGGCGAAGCTGAAGCACTTGGTGAAGCGGAGCCGGGTGGCCGGGTGGCGCTCCAGGCCCAGCAGCTGCTTGGAGACGTCGCGCACACCGCAGCGGCCGTACTCGAACTCGGCCTCGGCCACGTGTGTGTTGACCCGCTCGTGGTAGACCTGGGTGGTGGTGTAGGCGTCGCCGTTGCGGTAGCGGGTGACCTGGCGGGTGCGGCGGACGAAGTGGTAGCTGATGGCCTTCCACCAGATGCAGGGGGTGGCCCGCTGCATGCGGCCGATGCGCTCGTACACGCTGTCGATGTCCGCCTTGTACTGCAGCTCGCTGCGGGCGTGGCAGTGCCAGCACTCCACCAGGTAGACCATGTAGAGCATCGCCAGGAAGGCCAGCGGGATGTACACGTAACCGTTGGAGCAGGGGCTGTCATGGTAGATCATGGATTTGCCCTTCAGGGAGCTGTCAAAGCTGAGCTTGGTGACCCGAGTTAGCTGGCACCAGGCCACGGCCCCCAGGCAGCCATACATTAGGAGCGAGAGGATCAGACACTTCCAGTGTGACTCCCTGCACACAGACGTACTCAGCGACTGCTTGGTTGGCATCTGCTGCTTGTGGTCCATCCAGGAAGCAAGTGGAGACAAGAAATGGAGAATTATTAAGGTGGTTGGGAGCAGGACATGTACCACCTCAAGCCCACATCCTATTTCCTAGGGCATTTAGGGAAATGCATTCTATCTCTGAACTCCATCTCTTCTCCAACCATAGAGAGCCCTCTAAAGTCAGTACCCTCATTTTATGTCCTGTCTCTCCACATGATCCTTCATTTTATTCACCCCAGTAACCCACCGTACCACAGAATTGCAGACCTTGCAAAGTCTAATACATTGTGAAGTCATTCCATTAAAATCTCCCACAGGCCAGGTGATTTGTTGGTTGTTACCCTAAAACTTTGCGGGTGGCCCATTTCCCGGGAACATTACACACTTAGTCACAAAGGTAGCGTTAACAAGGCCCTAAACACTGAATCCAAATTGTTTGCCCTAAGCCTGACAACACATGGTCATGGGAATTCTGAATTTGCAATCCGACATCACGTGCAGAATTAGAAATACAAAATACTGCCGGAATCACTCAGTAAGCTAGGCAGCATCTGTGGAGAGAGAAACAGATAATAGTTAGATTCAGCGATACACTTCCTCTGATCATCCCTCACAGTCCGCTGACAGGATGAAGTCAAAGCTGGAAACCTCTGGCTGGTTCGGGTTCCCTATTTGAGAACCCTAGATAATGGAGTGGAGATACGTCTCTACCACAGGAGGTGTAAGGTGACCCTTCTCTCTGCTAGTCTGCAGGTCACCCTTGGGCAAGGTGTAGCCCCTGAATCAGGGTCACATGAAGTCATGAGAGGAGGAGGTAGAGGGTTGTAGGAGCAGCTGGTGCATATCACAAGTTCACTGACGCCAGGCAGACAATCTCTGAAGAGTATTGATAATGACTGGGTTTACCCATCTTGTAAAGACACTGCTCAGAAAGAGGTGATGGCAAAGCACTTCTGTAGAGAAATTTGCCAAGAACAATCATGGTCAAAGATCATGTTTGCCCATGTCACACGATATGGCCCATAATGAATGGATGAATTAAAAAAAACACCAACTCATGCAGGCTACTCTAGAATGAGGCATCCCTGTGAGAACAAGAGTCTTGCCACACTCATTCCTTGTCAGCCATACAGACTGAAAGGTATTATGATCACCAAGTTCCTTACACATGTGCAATGTGTAGGCAGAAAGGACTAGTTTGGCTAGGCATTAGTTACCAGCTTAATTAACTCAGCACAATATCGTGGGACAAAGGGCCCGTTTCTGTGCCATACTGTTGTACATTCTGGTTTGCCAAGGTAGTCCCAGGAAATCCCACACCTCTGAACTCCAGACATTCGCTAATAAGAGGAGACATGGGAGGAAAATAATGTGAGTGATCCAGCTTGGGGTTGAGGTCTGGCTCGGGAACTAGAGCTGGTATGTAATTAGATTCTGTCGGCTGTCTGTTCCAAGGGCTATGATGGCTGATGTGGACATGAGCTCCCTCGTGAGATGCTGCCCGCGCATCAGTTAGGATATTTCTTTAATCATGTTCTGGGAATCTCAACAGCAGCAAGCACTGACTCTCGAGGATAGGAATGCATAAAACTCTTCCTGCCATGTGTAACCTGTTGAATATTTTCCTTGCAGTTTAACTTCCCTACCCTTGCTTGTATTTTTATATAATCATCTATATGCATTATAATTGTTCAGTGGATTTTCCAGCAGTTATGATTCGGTTGCTTCTGTATTTTTCTAGAAGCTTCTGTAACAAGTGTCACATGACTTGAATCTGGCTATTTTATAGGTTACTTGTTGTTTCTGGATTATTGTTATCACTTGTCTGAGTATGGGATTTATTTATTTATTGAGATCCAGTGTGGAATAGGCCCTTCTGACCCTTCGAGCCTCACCACTCAACAATCCCCTGATTTAACCCTAGCCTAATCACTGGACAATTTACAATGACCAATTAACCTACCAACCAGTACGTCTTTGGACTGTGGCCAGGAATCGGAGCATCAGGAGGAAACCCACGTGGTCACAGCGAGAACGTGCAAGCCCCTTAAAGACAGGGCTGGGAATTGAACCTAGGTTGCCCATGCTGTAAAACATTGTGTTAACAGACTGGTTCTGCCTGCTGCTTTGTGAGGTTTACTCATATACTGCGACCTGCAGTTAACGGGCTCCTCAATCGGCTTTGTGGCTGTGGGTTCACTTTCGTGAACTTCAGTTCTGAATGGTATTTGCTTACTTTTATTGTCTACACTATTTGTTTTTTTCTGCACGTTGGGACAGTCTTTTTTAATGGGTTCTATTAGTTTTTGATTTGTGGCTGGCTGTAAGGAGATGAATCTCATGGTTGTATATGGTATACATCGATAATAAATATACTTCGAACTTTGTTCTTTGTTCTCTCTGCTCCTCTTACTCATTCTTCATTCTTGTAACACTTAATAAAATCGCTTAGCAAAATTTCTCATTCTTGACCCCTGAAGAACTTTAGAATAGCAAAAGTATCAGCATCTAACAAACCTTGGTCCCAAAGAGAAGGTGGCCATTTGCCTGTTGACAGCATGTTGGATTTGTTGCATTCAATGCATTGAAATGATTTCATTTTTAGTGCCTGTGCTCTTGAGGGTTCCTATCGTAGTACCATGCAGAGCAAGCAGAGTGAAATGCAGGAGTCACAAAGAGCTCTAAATGGTGAGGCCAGACACAAGAGACTCCACTTAGGAATCATGCAGTCCTATACACACTCAGTACTGTGCAAAAGTCTCAGGCCTTATATATACGGCCAGAGTGCCTAAGACTTCTGCATAATCCTGTATTTGTCAACCTGGAGAGGAAAGCGAATTTGTAAATTTAATGGGAACAAAGGAGGTTGGGAATGGTGAGGGTAGAGTGCTGCAGGAGGGGTGTGGGACAGGTGGCAGAGAAGGAGTGTCAAGAGCAAGAAGTGGCGTTGGTGCAGACACACCCAGCTCTGAGACACCAGGCAAGATTATTTGATTCCAAATGAATGGTTTATTAATCATTACAGAATCCCTCTCTGGTGCTTTCTGCTCCTTCCCCTCTCTCTTCCCCATTTCCCAACCATGATTCTCCTTTCCCTGCTCGTTCCCACTCTCGGTCCACAATAGAGACCCACATCAGAGTCAGGTTTATCATCACTTATATATGTCATGAAATTTGTTTTTTGTTTGTGTGTGGCAGCAGTACAATGCAATACATAAAGTTACTACAGTACTATGCTAAAGTCTTAGGCACCCTAGCTATACATATGGGCCTAAGACTTTTGCACAGTACTGTATGTTCAAATACATCACAAATTTATATTGCATTGCATTGCTCTGTACTTTTAAAGAAAAGTGAAACTAACTCATTTTACAAATGCATGGATTAAAATTCTGATCTCTAAATTCTTTTTGACCTTTAGAATGATACTGGTGTGGTTTTTATAGATCAAAGAGAGTCGACAGATGTTGGAGCATTATCCATCAATTGTAGTCACTAAAGGTCAATTTCTTTGGTTGTGGCTTGAGTCCATATTAATAATTGTTAGAATCACTTCAGCAGTATACTTAAACTTACGATCAGCCTCACTATAATGTTGGGCATTTTACGCAGAAAGAATCCTTACTGGACATCTGACCTTTACATTCTTGGAACCAAATACTTCTGCAGTCTCTCTGATATCTCCAAACTCTCTGAAGGTTACTCATCTTTGAACTGCTTGGTGGTCTAGTCTCAGGAACCCTCTCCTGGAATCTGAATCTCCATTGCCTTTTGGCATGTATTGTGATGTTTAACTTGTTTCAACTGCCTTCCCTTCTCCTCACCTTCCAGATTCAGCTTATCCAGACTCCAAAGTGTCCTCACTCTTCTGAATTAGTGTATCTGCAGGGATGTACCATCTGGGGGAGTGAATCGTTCATCTGTACCTCAGAAGGAAATCTATGGGAAGACACCCCATTTATCTTCCCTAACTTGCTTCCTTAGTGTCTCTTTCATGACATGTACTGATCTTGAGACTAGATGTTATGGAGAGGCGACTCCATTTCATTTCAGAAACTGCACCAGTATTAAAAACAACACTGCAGTTGTGGACTATTACTCAACATTGGAAGGCCACGTGTTGAAAAAATTGGTTTAAGTTCTACAATTGTCATTGATGTTGCAAGACCCACCTATTTTACCTTAAACTATTTTGAATAAGTGTCCACCAACACCAGAAAATCAGCCATGTTTTCCTCATCTTTCCTTTCATCACAGGAGGTCCTTTGGCCTATTGTCAAAGTGGGTTTTCAGATCAGTCCCAGCCATTCCCTCCCCCACCTATTTTATGTAACCAATTCTCTCATTCAATTATCAACTCCCCTGTTGATTATTCAATTATCAATTGATTCAATTATCAACTCCAATTATCAATTCTCCTGTCA
Organism: Hypanus sabinus; assembly: GCF_030144855.1. NCBI lineage: Eukaryota > Metazoa > Chordata > Chondrichthyes > Myliobatiformes > Dasyatidae > Hypanus > Hypanus sabinus. The sequence goes on from NC_082707.1 coordinate 121,069,467, forward strand.
CTCCACCTGCACAAAGAGCCAATTTCAACTTACATCTTTGTGATATGGGAGGAAACTGGAACACCTGTGAAAACTCATGGGATCTTGGGGAGATAAAGCCATGCGACAGAGGAACAGAATTAGGCCACATGGCTCACTGAGTCTGTTCCACCATCCCATCATGACTCTTAACCCCATTCTCCTGTCCTCTCCCTGTAACCTTTGACACCCTTACTGATCAAGAACCTATCAACCTCCACTTTAAATATACCCACTGACTTGCCTCCACAGCCATCTGTGGCCATGGATTCCAGATTCACCACCCCCTAGCAAAAGAAATTCCTCCTCTTCTCTGGTTTGAAGAGCCATTTTAGTATCCAGAGGCTGTGTCCTCTGGTCCAAAACTCTCCCAATATTTGATAGGTTTCAGTGAGAGAGTGAAAGCCTAGAGCCATCAAATTCTCCTTCTTGTGAATCTCCTCTGCACCTTCTCCAATGCCAGCACATCCTTTCTTAGATAATGTGCCCAGATTTCATAAACTCCAGCAAACAGCACCCATGGGTGTTACTACAGAAAATGTAGCTGTCTCATAATGACAGTGTCATGAGGTTTTAATTCTTGAGGCCAATCCTTCCTGAACAGAGTTTACCTGTCTGCGTAATTGGCCACAGCAAATGTCAACCATGCTTTCTGACCATAATTGTATCTGATTTGGAGATATCTTCTTTAGTGTCTCAGAAGAATATATCTTCAGATTTAATCTGCTTTTTCCAACTGGTACTCCTCGGCACCTCTTGATGTACATAAATACATCTGCCTACAATCTAGCAGTCAACAATTCTATTGATGCTTATATTGACATATGGGACAGTAATTTCCTTTAGTTTTAAAATCACTGTTTTTCATTATTACTGAAAATAAGATGCATGCTTTTGAACTTTGATCATCAACTGGTTCATCAGGGTTAAGTAATACAAGCCTTTTTTTTGTAATTGCCTGTTATCGGTGTTTCCTGCCTACCTTTCTACACGGGAAACTTCTTCATAGGCCCATCATCCCTACAGGGGCATAAGCCGCTGACAGCAGCTCACAAGAATCATCTGTCCTGGGCCATTCTTTCAAGTTGTCCCCAGGTGTAGCCCATCTTCTCAAACCTTTCTTTCCCAGGGATGAGGTCTCTGGAGCTTCTGCAGCTTTGGGTCTTTTATGGGAGGGGGTTGCTAGGCCTGAGCCCAACCCTCCTCCTTTGGCAGCCCGGCTTGGGACCATCCATGGTGGAGACTCTGCACCATTACTTTTGCAGTTTGTTAATCCAATATTAGGGCACACTGGTGGTGTTGTGATTAAAATATTTGACCGGCAATCCGGAGCATGGGCCTAATATTCCAGAAACTGGGATTCAAATCCCACCATAATAGGTGTAGAATTTCACTTTAGTTCACTTCTGTACTGAGGGCAGTGCAATGGCACAATGGGCAAAGCCACTGTTTCGTGGCTTCAATCCTGACCACCAATGCTAGTCTGTGTATCACATTCTCCATGCGACCTCGTGGATGCTCCCTGCCATCCCAAGGGGGTGTGGGCTGGTTGGTTAATTAGTCTCAGCGAGCAGAAGAATTGATGGGAATGTGGGGAGAATGAAAAGGGATCAATGTAGGATGCTTCATTTTCGACACAGACTCGGTGCTGAAGGGCCTCTTTACGTGCTTATCTTTCCATGGCCAGTCTTCTCTGCATGGTTTGCACTATTTCAGCTGCCAGTTTTCCCAGTTCTCGTACTTTCTTGTGCCAAAAAGGCAGATTTACCATTGGAGCTCCTGCCATTGAATTGTGCACCACATTCACAGTGATATTAGGCACCAGCTGAAATCCTGTGTCATTTCTGAAGCAATCTCCCATGATTTTCCACACATGAACACCTATTAAGTCTTGCATCTTGCATATTCAGTAATTTAAATTAAACCTGTCTATCTGTTAATCTTATCCTGCAGGCCTTCGATGAGAAATGTGTTAAAATGACGCAAAATTTTTAACAACACTTTATCAACACTAATAATTTCCTGACTTAGTTTCTGATTATAATTCTGTAATCTCTAAGGGTGTTGGTTCAGAGGAGATTCATAACCTCATCGAATGAAACATCTCTGGCTTTGTGTGACATCAGGAGCCTATTCAAGTGGTGTCTGTATTCTCACCTTGTTCCATCAGTATTATTATTATTATTATTATTACCCAAAGTTCTCATGTTGAGCAAAGTCATTTCAACCTTGTCTTCGATTTCAATGCTGGTTATCCTGCAAAATCAGTTCCACATAACTGAAAGTCTCCCTCGCTTCAAGGTTATTGATGAAGCTAGACCAGGTTTAAGCTACTGGATGAATGCTGGAGGAACTCAGCAGGTTGGGTAGCATCCATGGAAAGGAATAAAGAGTTGATGTTTTTGGCTGAGACCCTTCCTCAGAACTCGTGTCTGAGCAGCCATTTTGCACCATTGCTGTTTTAACTGCAAGGCTTAACGCGACAATCTCAGGTGCCTTTATTTCTCTGATATCTGAGTCTGAGCTTGTATTGTGTTGCTTCTAGTCTGCAGTGATCACCCTACCACTACAGACATGGTCAATAATTTGTCTCTTACCATTATGTGCCGTGTAATATGACGTGGGTGATCATGGTCTACCATGACCACAATTGTTACTGGCAATTTTTTCTACAGAATTAGTTTGCCATTGCCTTTTTCTAGGCAGTGCCTTTACAAGATGGGTGACCCCAGCCATTAGCAATACTCTTCAGAGATGATCTGCCTGGCATCAGTGGTCACATAACCAGGGCTTGTGATATGCACCAGCTGCTCATATGACCATCCTCCACCTGCTCCCACGGCTTCAAGTGACCCTGATTGGGGAGCTAAGCAGGTGCTACACCTTGCCCAAGGGTAATCTGCAGACTAGCAGAGGGAAGGAGCACCCTACACCTCCTTTGGTAGAGACTTATCTCCACACCACCACTTATTTTCCCTAAAATCTTCTTCAATTCTTACTTGTCACCAGTTGCAGTGTTTCACTTATGTTCCCAGTGCTGAAACATAGTGTGTGATACACAGAGGCCTTTAAATGGGGTGTTCAGTTGATTTGAGGTTCTTGGAATGTATATATACAATTATTAAACATGGCATAATTGACGTGAACTCTTTAAATATATAGCAGGAGGAAACATGGTATTAACAATTTCTGAAACTCGCCTTCCAGTGAACATCAAGACAGCTGTAATAATTGGATCATGGGGGCCTTTCTTTCTGAGTGTTCTTGAAGGGCAATTTGCATTTCAGTAAGTTTTTCATACCATCCTTCCCAGCATACCTCGTTCATTGGACAACATTTAAACAAAAGTTTTGCACTCCTGCTGAAGAAGGCATGGCTATTGACCATCAGAAGCTTGATTAAAATGAATCCTTTTAAAGTTCTCCCTAAAGGAGAACAAATAAAGAAGAAAGGATTAGAAAGGGGATTCTGGAGTTCAGGGACTTAGAACATAGAACAATACAGCACAGTACAGGCCCTTCGGCCCACAATGTTGTGCCGACCCTTAAAACCTGCCTCCCATATAACCCTCCACCTTAAATTCTTCCATATACGTTGACTTGACAGCCAACGTTGACAAGGCTGCCAACGGTGGAAGAATGAAAATCAGGTAAGCAGGTGACTAGGAAGGCTGAGGGGGCTGCAAGAAATTGAAGAGATGAGAAGAGAAAGGCCTATAGTAATGACAAGTTTTGCGTATCATTGCTGGGCCAGGGACAGGAGTAGGCCAGCTGGCATAGGTAATGGTAAAAAGATTAGAAGCGATTGAAGGCATAACTGCTTCAAATGAGCAGAAGTTAATGTTACGTGGAAGGTAGGAGGCTGGGGCTGGAAGCTCTGGGTTAGTCGCCTAGACGCAAGAAAGCAGGAGAGCTTCAGCAGCAGAAAACATGCGACAGGATAGAGTCACAATGATGCTACTGAGGTGGAATGAGATCACCTTGGATTTCAGGTTGGGATCTTAACTTGGAGTCAAATCACAGTACTGATGAATTTGTTTCAGACGTATTGGACTTTTCAACCCCAGGAAAAAGATATCGGCTGTTTATCTCTGCATCAAATAAATTTATAATCTTTAGCTCTCCCATCAGCCTCCACTCCCCCGAGGAAACAACCCTGGCTTGTACAACCTCTGCTTGCAGCACTGAATGGCAGATAATTAATTACTATTGATTTTTCTGCCCCATCTCACAGGGGACAGTGGTCAATCATTATGTGCCATATCACAAGACATGGGCAAATGTGGTCTATTGATCATGATTGTTCTAGGCAAATTTTTCTACAGAAGTGGTTTGCTATTACCTTCTGGGCAGTGTCTTTACAAGACGGCGACTCCAGCCATTATCAATACTCTTCAGAGATTGTCTGCCTGGAATCAGTAGTTGCACAACCAGGACTTGTGATATACACCAGCTCCTCATACGACCATCCACCACCTGCTCCCATGGCTTCACGTGACCCTGATTGGGGGGGGGGGGGGGAGAGACCGGAGGGGGACAAAGCAGATGCTACACCTTGCCCAGGGATGACCTGCAGGCTAGCAGAGCAAAGGGACACCTTACACCTCCTTTGGTAGAGACAGATCTCCACCCTGCCGCAGTGATTATTGGACTCGCATCCATATGCCTGATCATTTATCTGGAGATAGTTCAAATCCCATCATGGCTGCTGAAAATGTTCAATTCAATTGATAGAGGTTTATAAAATCCCGAGAGGTATGGTTAGACTCGATAGTTTCCAAGGTAGAAACATCACCTGCAAGAGGACATCCATTTAAGGTGGGGGGGGGGGAGTTATTTTTCTTTACACGAAGAGGTGTAGGTACTTGGAATGTGCTGCCTGGGGAGGTGGCAGAAGCAGACACAAGACATTTTGATAGGCACAGGAATGTTGGAATTGTTTCTTATTATCATATGTACTGAGGAACAGTGAAAAAAAATCATTTTGCAGATCATCCATTCAACCACAGCAGTGTACTGAGGTAGTGCAATGGAAAACAGTAACAGAACATGGAATGAAATGTTACAGTTATAAGGACAGTAGAAGGAAATGGATCATATGCAGCCGGATGGGTTTTGCTTAATTTAGCATCATGGTCTGAACAGACTTGTGGGCTGAATGGCCTATTCCTGTACTATACTGTACTAGGTTCTACAATATAGTCAATCTGAATACAAAGATAATGAGTTATGAAATGACAGGACCGATATTAAAACACCATCTAGCTGCTATTGCCCTCCAGGGAAGGAAATCCACTATGTTAACCCAGTCTGGGCTTTATGCAACTATGAATCTATCAATACCTCCTTGGTTTAGGGGTAACTAAGAATGGACAATAAACGTTAGCATTGCCACTGATAACCACCTGCAATGTATAAGGATTAGAAATAAATCTCCGTCTTTTCTGCTTTGCTTGTGATTGGTCTCAAAATGCTCTTATGCTTCATCAGATTGAGTTGTTTCAAGGTTAAATTTGCATGTGCATGCCTCATGAAATTTTCTCCCATTGAACTCGGAGTGCTAGTTCTGCTTTTGTTTGCACTCTATGGAATATGGTTACACAGGAGCATAGTCAGGGCATCAAAGGTTATGGGGAGAAGATGGTGGGTGCTTAGAATGCACTGCCCATGAAGGTGGTAGAGGTGGATACAATAGGGTCTTTTAAGAGACTCTTAGATAGGTACATGGAGCTCTGGAAAATAGGGGGCTATGCGGTAGGGAAATTCTAGGCAGCTTCTAGAGTAGGTTATGTGGTTGGCACGTTGTGGGCCGAACAGCCCGTAATATGCTATGTTTCTAAGACAGGAGGATGGGGCTTAGAGAGATAATAAAAAAATGGTGGGATGGCAGAGCAGACTCGATGGGCAGAGTGGCCTAATTCTGCTCTTATGTCTTACGGTCTTATAGACCAGGATTGAACCATTTAGCCCCTCATACCATTTCTGTGATCCAACTGGATAATAGCCACATTGACTTTATACTATTTCCTTGCTGGAAATCCAGAGTAACTGGAAGCAACAAAATGCTGGAGGAACTCTACAGGTTAGGCAGCATCTATGGCGAGGAATGAAAAGCCAATGTTTTGGGCCAAGACCCTTCATTGGGTCTCCCGAGTTCTTCAAGAATTTTCTCTATGTATATTTACTCTGACACACCTTAAAACCCCATTCACTAAAAACCTAACACTCTAAGAATTGACAGCTCCATTTAACCCCAAGCTTATTGGGGTTGAGAATTTGAAGTGTTCACTTTGGGAGGAAAAATACACTTGGTGTAACTCCTGGTTTTAATTATATAATTATACACAAAGATGTGAATTCTCAAGCTGGATAAACTATCTTTTTCTTGTGTTGCACATTTACATACTTGAAGTCCTACTTTCTGTGACAAGGCCAAATTCTATCAACCATGATAGAACCAAGAGTGTTTCTGCACATACCATGTGCTGAGACATATTTCTGGAATGAATTGAAAATTTACTGATAAAGATTTTCTCTCATTGATCTATTTCAACTTTGGACATTTAGTAGGAAAACAGTTTGGAAAGACACAGAAGATGAGAACCTCCAAGGGATAAAAACAGTTTCAGCTTGCAAAAATCTGCAGAGTACTTATAGCCTCACATATACTGTATAAAAATAACAATATCAGTTGTTCCACAGTGGTCAGTTATGTTGAGTTTGCAGTATCATGAAAAAAGATCTGGCCTCCTTAGGGTGAGACTATTGTAAATCTTTGTGAAGTCATAGCAGGCTGATGATGCCAGATGGCTTTCTGTCCTAACTGAGAACTTAGTTAGTCCTGGACCAATGAAATCTTGTATTTATGTCGCAAAAGTGTCCTCTACTTGGGAGCGTAACATCGATAACCTCTTTAAATAAACAATCTTCTGGAGGGCCTCCGCAGATTATTTGCAGCATCTGTGGGGGCAAAAGAACGGTTGACGTTATAGGTCAAAACCTTGCATCAGGACCAAGAGAAGAGAGGGAAGATGGTTAATATAAATCAGACAGTGGGGGTGGTGAGAAGGGGTCCAGTAGGTGTTTGTGGACTAAGGACAGGAGAAGAATGATGGACAGATTGAGTCAGGTGCAAACAGGTGGATTTGGGAGAGGGGGCAGGTGCATGATTGGTGGAGACAGACAAGAAGAGAATAGGCGTGAGTGGCACACGAGTGAATCTGCAGATGCTGGAAACAAATAAAAGCACAAAATGCTGGCAGAACTCAGCAGGCCAGACAGCATCCATGGGAGGAGGTAGTGACGACGTTTTGGGCCGAAACCCTTCATCAGGAGTGAAGTAACATGGGATGGTGGAGAGGGGATAAGAAGTGGGGGGAGGGATGAAGTAGAGAGCTGGGAAGTGATAGGCTGGAGGGAAATGGGCTAGGGGGAAGGTGGAGAATTATGGTAAATAAAACAGAAAGAAAGGTAGGGCTGGGGGGGAGAAAATAGTGAGGGGGGAAAAAAGAGAGAGAAAGAGAACCAGACTAAAATTATAGATAGGGATGGGGTAAGGGGGGGCAGGGGTATGAATGGAGGTCAGTGAGTTGGATGATCATGCCGGCAGGAAGGAGGCTACCTAGACGGGAGATAAGGTATTGCTCCATCAACCTGCGTGTGGCCTCATCTCGACGGTAGAGGAGGCTATGGACAGACATGTCGGAGTGGGAGTGGTCTGTGGAATTCAAGTGCATGGCCACAGGGAGATCCCGCCACTGCTGGAGGACTGAGAACCAGTGTTTGGCGAAATGGTCTGCCAGTCTGCGGCGGGTCTCCCCAATGTTTAAATGGCCACATCGGGAGCACCAGATATAGGATATCACCCCAGTTGACTCGCAGGTGAAGTGGTGCCACGTGAAAGGACTGTCTGGGGCCTGGGATGGTGGTGAGGAAAGAAGTGTGGGGGCAGGAGTAGCACTTCATCCGTTTGCAGGGAGGTATTGGAGTCAGTGTGATGTCCCGGGGAGGTGGAGGTATTGCAGACAGTGTGCTGTCCCGGGGAGACAAAGGCATTGGAGTCAGGGTGCTGTCCCGGGGAGACAGAGGTATTGGAGTCAGGGTGATGTCCCGCAGAGACGGAGGTATTGGAGTCAGTGTGATGTCCCGGGGAGACGGAGGTATTGGAGTCAGTGTGATGTCCCGGGGAGACGGAGGAATTGGAGTCAGTGTGCTGTCCCGGGGAGACAGAGGTATTGGAGTCAGGGTGATGTCCCGCAGAGACGGAGGTATTGGAGTCAGTGTGATGTCCCGGGGAGACGGAGGTATTGGAGTCAGTGTGCTGTCCCGGGGAGACAGAGGTATTGGAGTCAGCGTGCTGTGCCAGGGAGACGGAGGTATTGGAGTCGGTGTGATGTCCCGGGGAGAGGGAGGTATTGGAGTCAGAGTGAAGTCCCGGGGAGATGGAGGTATTGGAGTCAGTGTGCTGCCCGGGGAGACGGAGGTAGTGCAGTCAGTGTGATGTCCCGGGGAGAGGGAGGTATTGGAGTCAGTGTGCTGCCCGGGGTGACCGAGGTATTGGAGTCGGTGTGATGTCCCGGGGAGAGGGAGGTATTGGAGCCAGGGTGAAGTCCCGGGGAAACGGAGGTATTGGAGTCAGTGTGATGTCCCGGGGAGACGGAGGTAATGGAGTCAGTGTGCTGCCCGGGGAGAGGGAGGTATTGGAGTCAGTGTGCTGCCCGGGGTGACCGAGGTACTAGAGTCAGTGTGATGTCCTGGGGAGACGGAGGTATTGGAGTCAGTGTGATGTCCCGGGGAGACGGAGGTATTGGAGTCAGTCTGATGTCCCGGGGAGACGGAGGTATTGGAGTCAGTGTGATGTCCTGGGGAGACGGAGGTATTGGAGTCAGTGTGATGTCCCGGGGAGACGGAGGTATTGGAGTCAGTGTGCTGGAACGGGGAGAAGGAGGTATTGGAGTCAGTGTGATGTTCCAGAGAGAGGGAGGTATTGGAGTCAGTGTGATGTTCCGGAGAGAAGGAGGTATTGGAGTCAGTGTGATGTCCAGGGGAGACGGAGGTATTGGAGTCAGGGTGCTGTCCCGGGGAGACAGAGGTATTGGAGTCAGGGTGATGTCCCGCAGAGACGGAGGTATTGGAGTCAGTGTGATGTCCCGGGGAGACGGAGGAATTGGAGTCAGTGTGCTGTCCCGGGGAGACAGAGGTATTGGAGTCAGGGTGATGTCCCGCAGAGACGGAGGTATTGGAGTCAGTGTGATGTCCCGGGGAGACGGAGGTATTGGAGTCAGTGTGCTGTCCCGGGGAGACAGAGGTATTGGAGTCAGCGTGCTGTGCCAGGGAGACGGAGGTATTGGAGTCGGTGTGATGTCCTGGGGAGAGGGAGGTATTGGAGTCAGAGTGAAGTCCCGGGGAGACGGAGGTATTGGAGTCAGTGTGCTGCCCGGGGAGACGGAGGTAGTGCAGTCAGTGTGATGTCCCGGGGAGAGGGAGGTATTGGAGTCAGTGTGATGTCCTGGGGAGACGGAGGTATTGGAGTCAGAGTGCTGCCCGGGGAGACGGAGGTAGTGCAGTCAGTGTGATGTCCCGGGGAGAGGGAGGTATTGGGAGTCAGTGTGCTGCCCGGGGTGACCGAGGTATTGGAGTCGGTGTGATGTCCCGGGGAGAGGGAGGTATTGGAGCCAGGGTGAAGTCCCGGGGAAACGGAGGTATTGGAGTCAGTGTGATGTCCCGGGGAGAGGGAGGTATTGGAGTCAGTGTGCTGCCCGGGGAGAGGGAGGTATTGGAGTCAGTGTGCTGCCCGGGGTGACCGAGGTACTAGAGTCAGTGTGATGTCCTGGGGAGACGGAGGTATTGGAGTCAGTGTGATGTCCCGGGGAGACGGAGGTATTGGAGTCAGTCTGATGTCCCGGGGAGACGGAGGTATTGGAGTCAGTGTGATGTCCTGGGGAGACGGAGGTATTGGAGTCAGTGTGATGTCCCGGGGAGACGGAGGTATTGGAGTCAGTGTGCTGGAACGGGGAGAAGGAGGTATTGGAGTCAGTGTGATGTTCCAGAGAGAGGGAGGTATTGGAGTCAGTGTGATGTTCCGGAGAGAAGGAGGTATTGGAGTCAGTGTGATGTCCCGGGGAGACGGAGGAATTGGAGTCAGTGTGATGTTCCAGAGAGAGGGAGGTATTGGAGTCAGTGTGATGTTCCGGAGAGAAGGAGGTATTGGAGTCAGTGTGATGTCCAGGGGAGACGGAGGTATTGGAGTCAGTGTGCTGCCCGGGGAGACGGAGGTAGTGCAGTCAGTGTGATGTCCCGGGGAGAGGGAGGTATTGGAGTCAGTGTGATGTCCCGGGGAGACGGAGGTATTGGAGTCAGTGTGCTGTCCCGGGGAGACAGAGGTATTGGAGTCAGCGTGCTGTGCCAGGGAGACGGAGGTATTGGAGTCGGTGTGATGTCCTGGGGAGAGGGAGGTATTGGAGTCAGAGTGAAGTCCCGGGGAGACGGAGGTATTGGAGTCAGTGTGCTGCCCGGGGAGACGGAGGTAGTGCAGTCAGTGTGATGTCCCGGGGAGACGGAGGTAGTGCAGTCAGTGTGATGTCCAGGGGAGACGGAGGTATTGGAGTCAGGGTGCTGTCCCGGGGAGACAGAGGTATTGGAGTCAGGGTGATGTCCCGCAGAGACGGAGGTATTGGAGTCAGTGTGATGTCCTGGGGAGACGGAGGTATTGGAGTCAGTGTGATGTCCCGGGGAGACGGAGGTATTGGAGTCAGTGTGCTGGAACGGGGAGAAGGAGGTATTGGAGTCAGTGTGATGTCCCGGGGAGACGGAGGTATTGGAGTCAGTGTGATGTTCCGGAGAGAAGGAGGTATTGGAGTCAGTGTGATGTCCAGGGGAGACGGAGGTATTGGAGTCAGTGTGATGTCCCGGGGAGACGGAGGAATTGGAGTCAGTGTGATGTTCCAGAGAGAGGGAGGTATTGGAGTCAGTGTGATGTTCCGGAGAGAAGGAGGTATTGGAGTCAGAGTGAAGTCCCGGGGAGACGGAGGTATTGGAGTCAGTGTGCTGCCCGGGGAGACGGAGGTAGTGCAGTCAGTGTGATGTCCCGGGGAGAGGGAGGTATTGGAGTCAGTGTGATGTCCCGGGGAGACGGAGGTATTGGAGTCAGTGTGCTGTCCCGGGGAGACAGAAGTATTGGAGTCAGCGTGCTGTGCCAGGGAGACGGAGGTATTGGAGTCGGTGTGATGTCCTGGGGAGAGGGAGGTATTGGAGTCAGAGTGAAGTCCCGGGGAGACGGAGGTATTGGAGTCAGTGTGCTGCCCGGGGAGACGGAGGTAGTGCAGTCAGTGTGATGTCCCGGGGAGAGGGAGGTATTGGAGTCAGTGTGATGTCCAGGGGAGACGGAGGTATTGGAGTCAGGGTGCTGTCCCGGGGAGACAGAGGTATTGGAGTCAGGGTGATGTCCCGCAGAGACGGAGGTATTGGAGTCAGTGTGATGTCCCGGGGAGACGGAGGTATTGGAGTCAGTGTGATGTCCCGGGGAGACGGAGGAATTGGAGTCAGTGTGCTGTCCCGGGGAGACAGAGGTATTGGAGTCAGGGTGATGTCCCGCAGAGACGGAGGTATTGGAGTCAGTGTGATGTCCCGGGGAGACGGAGGTATTGGAGTCAGTGTGCTGTCCCGGGGAGACAGAGGTATTGGAGTCAGCGTGCTGTGCCAGGGAGACGGAGGTATTGGAGTCGGTGTGATGTCCTGGGGAGAGGGAGGTATTGGAGTCAGAGTGAAGTCCCGGGGAGACGGAGGTATTGGAGTCAGTGTGCTGCCCGGGGAGACGGAGGTAGTGCAGTCAGTGTGATGTCCCGGGGAGAGGGAGGTATTGGAGTCAGTGTGATGTCCTGGGGAGACGGAGGTATTGGAGTCAGAGTGCTGCCCGGGGAGACGGAGGTAGTGCAGTCAGTGTGATGTCCCGGGGAGAGGGAGGTATTGGGAGTCAGTGTGCTGCCCGGGGTGACCGAGGTATTGGAGTCGGTGTGATGTCCCGGGGAGAGGGAGGTATTGGAGCCAGGGTGAAGTCCCGGGGAAACGGAGGTATTGGAGTCAGTGTGATGTCCCGGGGAGACGGAGGTAATGGAGTCAGTGTGCTGCCCGGGGAGAGGGAGGTATTGGAGTCAGTGTGCTGCCCGGGGTGACCGAGGTACTAGAGTCAGTGTGATGTCCTGGGGAGACGGAGGTATTGGAGTCAGTGTGATGTCCCGGGGAGACGGAGGTATTGGAGTCAGTCTGATGTCCCGGGGAGACGGAGGTATTGGAGTCAGTGTGATGTCCTGGGGAGACGGAGGTATTGGAGTCAGTGTGATGTCCCGGGGAGACGGAGGTATTGGAGTCAGTGTGCTGGAACGGGGAGAAGGAGGTATTGGAGTCAGTGTGATGTTCCAGAGAGAGGGAGGTATTGGAGTCAGTGTGATGTTCCGGAGAGAAGGAGGTATTGGAGTCAGTGTGATGTCCAGGGGAGACGGAGGTATTGGAGTCAGTGTGATGTCCCGGGGAGACGGAGGAATTGGAGTCAGTGTGATGTTCCAGAGAGAGGGAGGTATTGGAGTCAGTGTGATGTTCCGGAGAGAAGGAGGTATTGGAGTCAGTGTGATGTCCAGGGGAGACGGAGGTATTGGAGTCAGAGTGAAGTCCCGGGGAGACGGAGGTATTGGAGTCAGTGTGCTGCCCGGGGAGACGGAGGTAGTGCAGTCAGTGTGATGTCCCGGGGAGAGGGAGGTATTGGAGTCAGTGTGATGTCCCGGGGAGACGGAGGTATTGGAGTCAGTGTGCTGTCCCGGGGAGACAGAGGTATTGGAGTCAGCGTGCTGTGCCAGGGAGACGGAGGTATTGGAGTCGGTGTGATGTCCTGGGGAGAGGGAGGTATTGGAGTCAGAGTGAAGTCCCGGGGAGACGGAGGTATTGGAGTCAGTGTGCTGCCCGGGGAGACGGAGGTAGTGCAGTCAGTGTGATGTCCCGGGGAGAGGGAGGTATTGGAGTCAGTGTGATGTCCTGGGGAGACGGAGGTATTGGAGTCAGAGTGCTGCCCGGGGAGACGGAGGTAGTGCAGTCAGTGTGATGTCCCGGGGAGAGGGAGGTATTGGGAGTCAGTGTGCTGCCCGGGGTGACCGAGGTATTGGAGTCGGTGTGATGTCCCGGGGAGAGGGAGGTATTGGAGTCAGTGTGATGTCCCGGGGAGAGGGAGGTATTGGAGTAAGTGTGATGTCCCGGGGAGACAGAGGAATTGGAGTCAGTGTGATGTCCCGGGGAGACGGAGGTAATGGAGTCAGTGTGCTGCCCGGGGAGAGGGAGGTATTGGAGTCAGTGTGCTGCCCGGGGTGACCGAGGTACTAGAGTCAGTGTGATGTCCTGGGGAGACGGAGGTATTGGAGTCAGTGTGATGTCCCGGGGAGACGGAGGTATTGGAGTCAGTCTGATGTCCCGGGGAGACGGAGGTATTGGAGTCAGTGTGATGTCCTGGGGAGACGGAGGTATTGGAGTCAGTGTGATGTCCCGGGGAGACGGAGGTATTGGAGTCAGTGTGCTGGAACGGGGAGAAGGAGGTATTGGAGTCAGTGTGATGTTCCAGAGAGAGGGAGGTATTGGAGTCAGTGTGATGTTCCGGAGAGAAGGAGGTATTGGAGTCAGTGTGATGTCCAGGGGAGACGGAGGTATTGGAGTCAGTGTGATGTCCCGGGGAGACGGAGGAATTGGAGTCAGTGTGATGTTCCAGAGAGAGGGAGGTATTGGAGTCAGTGTGATGTTCCGGAGAGAAGGAGGTATTGGAGTCAGTGTGATGTCCAGGGGAGACGGAGGTATTGGAGTCAGTGTGATGTTCCGGAGAGAAGGAGGTATTGGAGTCAGTGTGCTGTCCCGGGGAGACGGAGGTATTGGAGTCAGTGTGATGTTCCAGAGAGAGGGAGGTATTGGAGTCAGTGTGATGTCCCGGGGAGACGGAGGTATTAGAGTCAGTGTGATGTCCCGGGGAGACGGAGGTATTGGAGTCAGTGTGATGTCCCGGGGAGACTGAGGAATTGGAGTCAGTGTGATGTCCCGGGGAGATTGAGGTATTGGAGTCAGTGTGATGTCCCGGGGAGACGGAGGCATTGCAGTCAGTGTGATGTCCAGGGGAGAAGGAGGTATTGGAGTCGGTGTGATGTCCAGGGGAGACGGAGGTATTGGAGTCAGTGTGATGTCCAGGGGAGACGGAGGTATTGGAGTCAGTGTGATGTCCAGGGGAGACGGAGGTATTGGAGTCAGTGTGATGTCCCGGGGAGACGGAGGAATTGGAGTCAGTGTGCTGTCCCGGGGAGATTGAGGTATTGGAGTCAGTGTGATGTCCCGGGGAGACGGAGCTATTGGAGTCAGTGTGATGTCCAGGGGAGAAGGAGGTATTGGAGTCGGTGTGATGTCCAGGGGAGACGGAGGTATTGGAGTCAGTGTGATGTCCCGGGGAGACGGAGGAATTGGAGTAGGTGTGCTGTCCCGGGGAGATTGAGGTATTGGAGTCAGTGTGATGTCCCGGGGAGACGGAGGCATTGCAGTCAGTGTGATGTCCAGGGGAGAAGGAGGTATTGGAGTCGGTGTGATGTCCAGGGGAGACGGAGGTATTGGAGTCAGTGTGATGTCCAGGGGAGACGGAGGTATTGGAGTCAGTGTGATGTCCCGGGGAGACGGAGGAATTGGAGTCAGTGTGCTGTCCCGGGGTGACCGAGGTATTGTAGTCAGTGTGATGTCCCGGGGTGATGGAGGAATTGGAGTCAGTGTGCTGTCCCGGGGTGACCGAGGTATTGGAGTCAGTGTGATCTCCCGGGGAGACGGAGGTATTGGAGTCGGTGTGATGTCCTGGGGAGACGGAGGTATTGCAGTCAGTGTGATGTCCCGGGGAGACGGAGGTATTGGAGTCAGTGTGATGTCCAGGGGAGACGGAGGTATTGGAGTCAGTGTGATGTCCCGGGGAGACGGAGGAATTGGAGTCAGTGTGATGTCCCGGGGAGACGGAGGTATTGGAGTCAGTGTGATGTCCCGGGGAGACGGAGGAATTGCAGTCAGTGTGATGTCCCGGGGAGAAGGAGGTATTGGAGTCGGTGTGATGTCCAGGGGAGACGGAGGTATTGGAGTCAGTGTGATGTCCAGGGGAGACGGAGGTATTGGAGTCAGTGTCATGTCACGGGGAGACGGAGGTATTGGAGGCAGTGTGATGTTCCAGAGAGAGGGAGGTATTGGAGTCAGTGTGATGTTCCGGAGAGAAGGAGGTATTGGAGTCAGTGTGATGTCCCGGGGATACGGAGGTATTGGAGTCAGTGTGATGTTCCGGGGAGAAGGAGGTATTGGAGTCAGTGTGATGTCACGGGGAGACGGAGGTATTGGAGGCAGTGTGATGTTCCAGAGAGAGGGAGGTATTGGAGTCAGTGTGATGTTCCGGAGAGAAGGAGGTATTGGAGTCAGTGTGATGTCCCGGGGATACGGAGGTATTGGAGTCAGTGTGATGTTCCGGGGAGAAGGAGGTATGGGAGTCGGTGTGATGTCCAGGGGAGACGGAGGTATTGGAGTCAGTGTGATGTTCCGGGGAGAAGGAGGTATTGGAGTCAGTGTGATGTCCCGGGGAGACGGAGGTATTGGAGTCAGTGTGCTGTCCCGGGGATACGGAGGTATTGGAGTCGGTGTGATGTCCAGGGGAGACGGAGGTATTGGAGTCAGGGTGATGTCCCGGGGAGACGGAGGAATTGGAGTCAGTGTGATGTCCCAGGGAGACGGAGGTATTGGAGTCAGCGTGATGTCCCGGGGAGACGGAGGTATTGGAGTCAGTGTGATGTCCCGGGGAGACGGAGGTATTGGAGTCAGTGTGATGTTCCGGGGAGAAGGAGGAATTGGAGTCAGTGTGCTGCCCCGAGGAGACGGAGGTACCGGAGTCAGTGTGATGTCCGGGGAGACGGAGGTATTGGAGTCAGTGTGATGTCCCGGGGAGACGGAGGTATTGGAGTCAGTGTGATGTCCCGGGGAGACGGAGGTATTGGAGTCAGTGTGATGTCCCGGGGAGACGGAGTTCTTGGAGTCAGTGTGATGTCCCGGGGAGACGGAGGAATTGGAGTCAGTGTGATGTCCCGAGGAGACGGAATTCTTGGAGTCAGTGTGATGTTCCGGGGAGACGGAGGTATTGGAGTCAGTGTGATGTCCCGAGGAGACGGAGGAATTGGAGTCAGTGTGATATCCCCGGGAGACTGAGGTATTGGAGTCAGTGTGATGTCCCGGGGAGACTGAGGTATTGGAGTCAGTGTGATGTCCCGGGGAGACGGAGGTATTGGAGTCAGTGTGATGTCCCCGGGAGACTGAGGTATTGGAGTCAGTGTGATGTCCCGGGGAGACTGAGGTATTGGAGTCAGTGTGATGTCCCGAGGAGACGGAGGAATTGGAGTCAGTGTGCTGTCCTGGGGAGACGGAGGAATTGGAGTCAGTGTGATGTCCTGGGGAGACGGAGGTATTGGAGTCAGTGTGATGTCCTGGGGAGACGGAGGCATTGCAGTCAGTGTGATGTCCCGGGGAGACGGAGGTATTGGAGTCAGTGTGATGTCCCGGGGAGACGGAGGTATTGGAGTCAGTGTGCTGTCACAGGGAGACGGAGGTATTGGAGTCAGTGTGCTGTCCCAGGGAGACGGAGGTATTGGAGTCAGTGTGATGTCCAGGGGAGACGGAGGTATTGGAGTCAGTGTCATGTCACGGGGAGACGGAGGTATTGGAGGCAGTGTGATGTTCCAGAGAGAGGGAGGTATTGGAGTCAGTGTGATGTTCCGGAGAGAAGGAGGTATTGGAGTCAGTGTGATGTCCCGGGGATACGGAGGTATTGGAGTCAGTGTGATGTTCCGGGGAGAAGGAGGTATTGGAGTCAGTGTGATGTCACGGGGAGACGGAGGTATTGGAGGCAGTGTGATGTTCCAGAGAGAGGGAGGTATTGGAGTCAGTGTGATGTTCCGGAGAGAAGGAGGTATTGGAGTCAGTGTGATGTCCCGGGGATACGGAGGTATTGGAGTCAGTGTGATGTTCCGGGGAGAAGGAGGTATGGGAGTCGGTGTGATGTCCAGGGGAGACGGAGGTATTGGAGTCAGTGTGATGTTCCGGGGAGAAGGAGGTATTGGAGTCAGTGTGATGTCCCGGGGAGACGGAGGTATTGGAGTCAGTGTGCTGTCCCGGGGATACGGAGGTATTGGAGTCGGTGTGATGTCCAGGGGAGACGGAGGTATTGGAGTCAGGGTGATGTCCCGGGGAGACGGAGGAATTGGAGTCAGTGTGATGTCCCAGGGAGACGGAGGTATTGGAGTCAGCGTGATGTCCCGGGGAGACGGAGGTATTGGAGTCAGTGTGATGTCCCGGGGAGACGGAGGTATTGGAGTCAGTGTGATGTTCCGGGGAGAAGGAGGAATTGGAGTCAGTGTGCTGCCCCGAGGAGACGGAGGTACCGGAGTCAGTGTGATGTCCGGGGAGACGGAGGTATTGGAGTCAGTGTGATGTCCCGGGGAGACGGAGGTATTGGAGTCAGTGTGATGTCCCGGGGAGACGGAGGTATTGGAGTCAGTGTGATGTCCCGGGGAGACGGAGTTCTTGGAGTCAGTGTGATGTCCCGGGGAGACGGAGGAATTGGAGTCAGTGTGATGTCCCGAGGAGACGGAATTCTTGGAGTCAGTGTGATGTTCCGGGGAGACGGAGGTATTGGAGTCAGTGTGATGTCCCGAGGAGACGGAGGAATTGGAGTCAGTGTGATATCCCCGGGAGACTGAGGTATTGGAGTCAGTGTGATGTCCCGGGGAGACTGAGGTATTGGAGTCAGTGTGATGTCCCGGGGAGACGGAGGTATTGGAGTCAGTGTGATGTCCCCGGGAGACTGAGGTATTGGAGTCAGTGTGATGTCCCGGGGAGACTGAGGTATTGGAGTCAGTGTGATGTCCCGAGGAGACGGAGGAATTGGAGTCAGTGTGCTGTCCTGGGGAGACGGAGGAATTGGAGTCAGTGTGATGTCCTGGGGAGACGGAGGTATTGGAGTCAGTGTGATGTCCTGGGGAGACGGAGGCATTGCAGTCAGTGTGATGTCCCGGGGAGACGGAGGTATTGGAGTCAGTGTGATGTCCCGGGGAGACGGAGGTATTGGAGTCAGTGTGCTGTCACAGGGAGACGGAGGTATTGGAGTCAGTGTGCTGTCCCAGGGAGACGGAGGTATTGGAGTCAGTGTGATGTCCAGGGGAGACGGAGGTATTGGAGTCAGTGTCATGTCACGGGGAGACGGAGGTATTGGAGGCAGTGTGATGTTCCAGAGAGAGGGAGGTATTGGAGTCAGTGTGATGTTCCGGAGAGAAGGAGGTATTGGAGTCAGTGTGATGTCCCGGGGATACGGAGGTGTTGGAGTCAGTGTGATGTTCCGGGGAGAAGGAGGTATTGGAGTCAGTGTGATGTCACGGGGAGACGGAGGTATTGGAGGCAGTGTGATGTTCCAGAGAGAGGGAGGTATTGGAGTCAGTGTGATGTTCCGGAGAGAAGGAGGTATTGGAGTCAGTGTGATGTCCCGGGGATACGGAGGTATTGGAGTCAGTGTGATGTTCCGGGGTGAAGGAGGTATTGGAGTCGGTGTGATGTCCAGGGGAGACGGAGGTATTGGAGTCAGTGTGATGTTCCGGGGAGAAGGAGGTATTGGAGTCAGTGTGATGTCCCGGGGAGACGGAGGTATTGGAGTCAGTGTGCTGTCCCGGGGATACGGAGGTATTGGAGTCGGTGTGATGTCCAGGGGAGACGGAGGTATTGGAGTCAGTGTGATGTCCCGGGGAGACGGAGGAATTGGAGTCAGTGTGATGTCCCAGGGAGACGGAGGTATTGGAGTCAGCGTGATGTCCCGGGGAGACGGAGGTATTGGAGTCAGTGTGATGTCCCGGGGAGACGGAGGTATTGGAGTCAGTGTGATGTTCCGGGGAGAAGGAGGAATTGGAGTCAGTGTGCTGCCCCGAGGAGACGGAGGTACCGGAGTCACTGTGATGTCCGGGGAGACGGAGGTATTGGAGTCAGTGTGATGTCCCGGGGAGACGGAGGTATTGGAGTCAGTGTGATGTCCCGGGGAGACGGAGGTATTGGAGTCAGTGTGATGTCCCGGGGAGACGGAGTTCTTGGAGTCAGTGTGATGTCCCGGGGAGACGGAGGAATTGGAGTCAGTGTGATGTCCCGAGGAGACGGAATTCTTGGAGTCAGTGTGATGTTCCGGGGAGACGGAGGTATTGGAGTCAGTGTGATGTCCCGAGGAGACGGAGGAATTGGAGTCAGTGTGATATCCCCGGGAGACTGAGGTATTGGAGTCAGTGTGATGTCCCGGGGAGACTGAGGTATTGGAGTCAGTGTGATGTCCCGGGGAGACGGAGGTATTGGAGTCAGTGTGATGTCCCCGGGAGACTGAGGTATTGGAGTCAGTGTGATGTCCCGGGGAGACTGAGGTATTGGAGTCAGTGTGATGTCCCGAGGAGACGGAGGAATTGGAGTCAGTGTGCTGTCCTGGGGAGACGGAGGAATTGGAGTCAGTGTGATGTCCTGGGGAGACGGAGGTATTGGAGTCAGTGTGATGTCCTGGGGAGACGGAGGCATTGCAGTCAGTGTGATGTCCCGGGGAGACGGAGGTATTGGAGTCAGTGTGATGTCCCGGGGAGACGGAGGTATTGGAGTCAGTGTGCTGTCCCAGGGAGACGGAGGTATTGGAGTCAGTGTGCTGTCCCAGGGAGACGGAGGTATTGGAGTCAGTGTGATGTCCCGAGGAGACGGAGTAATTGGAGTCAGTGTGATCTCCCGGGCAGACGGAGTTCTTGGAGTCAGTGTGCTGTCCCGGGAACACGGAGGAATTGGAGTCAGTGTGATGTCCCGGGGAGACGGAGGTATTGGAGTCAGTGTGATGTCCTGGGGAGACGGAGGTATTGGAGTCAGTGTGATGTCCTGGGGAGACGGAGGTATTGGAGTCAGTGTGCTGTCCCGAGGAGACGGAGGTATTGGAGTCAGTGTGCTGCCCGGGGTGACGGAGGTATTGGAGTCAGTGTGATGTCCCGGGGAGACGGAGGTATTGGAGTCAGTGTGATGTCCTGGGGAGACGGAGGTATTGGAGTCAGTGTGATGTCCTGGGGAGACGGAGGTATTGGAGTCAGTGTTATGTTCCGGGGAGAAGGAGGTATTGGAGTCAGTGTGATGTCCCGAGGAGACGGAGGTATTGGAGTCAGTGTGCTGTCCCGAGGAGACGGAGGTATTGGAGTCAGTGTGCTGCCCGGGGTGATGGAGGTATTGGAGTCAGTGTGATGTCCCGGGGAGACGGAGGTATTGGAATCAGTGTGATGTCCCGGGGATACGGAGGTATTGGAGTCAGTGTGATGTCCCGAGGAGACGGAGGTATTGGAGTCAGTGTGATGTCCCGGGGAGACGGAGGTATTGAAATCAGTGTGCTGCACGGGGAGACGGAGGTATTGGAGTCAGTGTGATGTTCCGGGGAGAAGGAGGTATTGGAGTCAGTGTGATGTCCCGGGGAGACGGAGGTATTGGAGTCAGTGTGCTGTCCCGGGGATACGGAGGTATTGGAGTCGGTGTGATGTCCAGGGGAGACGGAGGTATTGGAGTCAGTGTGATGTCCCGGGGAGACGGAGGAATTGGAGTCAGTGTGATGTCCCAGGGAGACGGAGGTATTGGAGTCAGCGTGATGTCCCGGGGAGACGGAGGTATTGGAGTCAGTGTGATGTCCCGGGGAGACGGAGGTATTGGAGTCAGTGTGATGTTCCGGGGAGAAGGAGGAATTGGAGTCAGTGTGCTGCCCCGAGGAGACGGAGGTACCGGAGTCAGTGTGATGTCCGGGGAGACGGAGGTATTGGAGTCAGTGTCATGTCCCGGGGAGACGGAGGTATTGGAGTCAGTGTGATGTCCCGGGGAGACGGAGGTATTGGAGTCAGTGTGATGTCCCGGGGAGACGGAGTTCTTGGAGTCAGTGTGATGTCCCGGGGAGACGGAGGAATTGGAGTCAGTGTGATGTCCCGAGGAGACGGAATTCTTGGAGTCAGTGTGATGTTCCGGGGAGACGGAGGTATTGGAGTCAGTGTGATGTCCCGAGGAGACGGAGGAATTGGAGTCAGTGTGATGTCCCCGGGAGACTGAGGTATTGGAGTCAGTGTGATGTCCTGGGGAGACTGAGGTATTGGAGTCAGTGTGATGTCCCGGGGAGACGGAGGTATTG
Source organism: Hypanus sabinus (assembly GCF_030144855.1). Lineage (NCBI taxonomy): Eukaryota > Metazoa > Chordata > Chondrichthyes > Myliobatiformes > Dasyatidae > Hypanus > Hypanus sabinus. Next base: position 121,090,725 of record NC_082707.1, read on the forward strand.
GAGTCAGTGTGATGTCCCCGGGAGACTGAGGTATTGGAGTCAGTGTGATGTCCCGGGGAGACTGAGGTATTGGAGTCAGTGTGATGTCCCGAGGAGACGGAGGAATTGGAGTCAGTGTGCTGTCCTGGGGAGACGGAGGAATTGTAGTCAGTGTGATGTCCTGGGGAGACGGAGGTATTGGAGTCAGTGTGATGTCCTGGGGAGACGGAGGCATTGCAGTCAGTGTGATGTCCCGGGGAGACGGAGGTATTGGAGTCAGTGTGCTGTCCCAGGGAGACGGAGGTATTGGAGTCAGTGTGATGTCCCGAGGAGACGGAGTAATTGGAGTCAGTGTGATGTCCCGGGCAGACGGAGTTCTTGGAGTCAGTGTGCTGTCCCGGGAACACGGAGGAATTGGAGTCAGTGTGATGTCCCGGGGAGACGGAGGTATTGGAGTCAGTGTGATGTCCTGGGAACACGGAGGAATTGGAGTCAGTGTGATGTCCCGGGGAGACGGAGGTATTGGAGTCAGTGTGATGTCCCCGGGAGACTGAGGTATTGGAGTCAGTGTGATGTCCCGGGGAGACTGAGGTATTGGAGTCAGTGTGATGTCCCGAGGAGACGGAGGAATTGGAGTCAGTGTGCTGTCCTGGGGAGACGGAGGAATTGTAGTCAGTGTGATGTCCTGGGGAGACGGAGGTATTGGAGTCAGTGTGATGTCCTGGGGAGACGGAGGCATTGCAGTCAGTGTGATGTCCCGGGGAGACGGAGGTATTGGAGTCAGTGTGCTGTCCCAGGGAGACGGAGGTATTGGAGTCAGTGTGATGTCCTGGGGAGACGGAGGCATTGCAGTCAGTGTGATGTCCCGGGGAGACGGAGGTATTGGAGTCAGTGTGCTGTCCCAGGGAGACGGAGGTATTGGAGTCAGTGTGATGTCCCGAGGAGACGGAGTAATTGGAGTCAGTGTGATGTCCCGGGCAGACGGAGTTCTTGGAGTCAGTGTGCTGTCCCGGGAACACGGAGGAATTGGAGTCAGTGTGATGTCCCGGGGAGACGGAGGTATTGGAGTCAGTGTGATGTCCTGGGGAGACGGAGGTATTGGAGTCAGTGTGATGTCCTGGGGAGACGGAGGTATTGGAGTCAGTGTGCTGTCCCGAGGAGACGGAGGTATTGGAGTCAGTGTGCTGCCCGGGGTGACGGAGGTATTGGAGTCAGTGTGATGTCCCGGGGAGACGGAGGTATTGCAGTCAGTGTGATGTCCTGGGGAGACGGAGGTATTGGAGTCAGTGTGATGTCCTGGGGAGACGGAGGTATTGGAGTCAGTGTGATGTTCCGGGGAGAAGGAGGTATTGGAGTCAGTGTGATGTCCCGAGGAGACGGAGGTATTGGAGTCAGTGTGCTGTCCCGAGGAGACGGAGGTATTGGAGTCAGTGTGCTGCCCGGGGTGATGGAGGTATTGGAGTCAGTGTGATGTCCCGGGGAGACGGAGGTATTGGAATCAGTGTGATGTCCCGGGGATACGGAGGTATTGGAGTCAGTGTGATGTCCCGAGGAGACGGAGGTATTGGAGTCAGTGTGATGTCCCGGGGAGACGGAGGTATTGAAATCAGTGTGCTGCACGGGGAGACGGAGGTATTGGAGTCAGTGTGATGTCCCGAGGAGACGGAGGTATTGGAGTCAGTGTGCTGCCCGGGGTGACGGAGTTATTGGAGTCAGTGTGATGTCCCGGGGATAAGGAGGTATTGGAGTCAGTGTGATGTCCCGGGGTGATGGAGGAATTGGAGTCAGTGTGCTGTCCCGGGGTGACCGAGGTATTGGAGTCAGTGTGATGTCCCGGGGAGACGGAGGTATTGGAGTCAGTGTGATGTCCTGGGGAGACGGAGGTATTGGAGTCAGTGTGCTGCCCGGGGAGACGGAGGTATTGGAGTCAGTGTGATGTCCTGGGGAGACGGATGTATTGGAGTCAGTGTGATGTCCCGGGAGACGTGGGTATTGGAGTCAGTGTGATGTTCCGGGGAGAAGGAGGTATAGGAGTCAGTGTGATGTCCCGGGGAGACGGAGGTATTGGAGTCAGTGTGATGTCCCGGGGTGACGGAGGTATTGCAGTTAGTGAGATGTCCTGGGGTGACGGAGGTATTGGAGTTAGTGTGATGTCCCGGGGAGACGGAGGTATTGCAGTCAGTGTGATGTCCCGGGGAGACGGAGGTATTGCAGTCAGTGTGATGTCCCGAGGAGACGGAGGTATTGGAGTCAGTGTGATGTCCCGGGGAGACGGAGGTATTGGAGTCAGTGTGATGTCCTGGGAACACGGAGGTATTGGAGTCAGTGTGATGTCCCGGGAACACGGAGGTTTTGGAGTCAGTGTGATGTCTGGAGGAGTCGGAGGTATTGGAGTCAGTGTGATGTCCCAGGGAGACGGAGGTATCGGAGTCAGTGTGCTGTCCCGGGAACACGGAGGTATCGGAGTCAGTGTGATGTCCCGAAGAGACGGAGTAATTGGAGTCAGTGTGATGTCCCGGGCAGACGGAGTTCTTGGAGTCAGTGTGATGTCCCGGGGAGACGGAGGTATTGGAGTCAGTGTGATGTCCCGGGGAGACGGAGGTATTGGAGTCAGTGTGATGTCCTGGGGAGACGGAGGCATTGCAGTCAGTGTGATGTCCCGGGGAGACGGAGGTATTGGAGTCAGTGTGATGTCCCGGGGAGACGGAGGTATTGGAGTCAGTGTGCTGTCCCAGGGAGACGGAGGTATTGGAGTCAGTGTGCTGTCCCAGGGAGACGGAGGTATTGGAGTCAGTGTGATGTCCCGAGGAGACGGAGTAATTGGAGTCAGTGTGATGTCCCGGGCAGACGGAGTTCTTGGAGTCAGTGTGCTGTCCCGGGAACACGGAGGAATTGGAGTCAGTGTGATGTCCCGGGGAGACGGAGGTATTGGAGTCAGTGTGATGTCCTGGGGAGACGGAGGTATTGGAGTCAGTGTGATGTCCTGGGGAGACGGAGGTATTGGAGTCAGTGTGCTGTCCCGAGGAGACGGAGGTATTGGAGTCAGTGTGCTGCCCGGGATGACGGAGGTATTGGAGTCAGTGTGATGTCCCGGGGAGACGGAGGTATTGGAGTCAGTGTGATGTCCTGGGGAGACGGAGGTATTGGAGTCAGTGTGATGTCCCGGGGAGACGGAGGTATTGGAGTCAGTGTGATGTCCCGGGGAGACGGAGGAATTGCAGTCAGTGTGATGTCCCGGGGAGAAGGAGGTATTGGAGTCAGTGTGATGTCCAGGGGAGACGGAGGTATTGGAGTCAGTGTGATGTCCCGGGGAGACGGAGGTATTGGAGTCAGTGTGATGTCCCGGGGAGACGGAGTTCTTGGAGTCAGTGTGATGTCCCGGGGAGACGGAGGAATTGGAGTCAGTGTGATGTCCCGAGGAGACGGAATTCTTGGAGTCAGTGTGATGTTCCGGGGAGACGGAGGTATTGGAGTCAGTGTGATGTCCCGAGGAGACGGAGGAATTGGAGTCAGTGTGATGTCCCCGGGAGACTGAGGTATTGGAGTCAGTGTGATGTCCCGGGGAGACTGAGGTATTGGAGTCAGTGTGATGTCCCGGGGAGACGGAGGTATTGGAGTCAGTGTGATGTCCCCGGGAGACTGAGGTATTGGAGTCAGTGTGATGTCCCGGGGAGACTGAGGTATTCGAGTCAGTGTGATGTCCCGAGGAGACGGAGGAATTGGAGTCAGTGTGCTGTCCTGGGGAGACGGAGGAATTGGAGTCAGTGTGATGTCCTGGGGAGACGGAGGTATTGGAGTCAGTGTGATGTCCCGGGGAGACGGAGGAATTGGAGTCAGTGTGCTGTCCCGGGGTGACCGAGGTATTGGAGTCAGTGTGATGTCCCGGGGTGATGGAGGAATTGGAGTCAGTGTGCTGTCCCGGGGTGACCGAGGTATTGGAGTCAGTGTGATCTCCCGGGGAGACGGAGGTATTGGAGTCGGTGTGATGTCCTGGGGAGACGGAGGTATTGCATTCAGTGTGATGTCCCGGGGAGACGGAGGTATTGGAGTCAGTGTGATGTCCAGGGGAGACGGAGGTATTGGAGTCAGTGTGATGTCCCGGGGAGACGGAGGAATTGGAGTCAGTGTGATGTCCCGGGGAGACGGAGGTATTGGAGTCAGTGTGATGTCCCGGGGAGACGGAGGAATTGCAGTCAGTGTGATGTCCCGGGGAGAAGGAGGTATTGGAGTCAGTGTGATGTCCAGGGGAGACGGAGGTATTGGAGTCAGTGTGATGTCACGGGGAGACGGAGGAATTGCAGTCAGTGTGATGTCCCGGGGAGAAGGAGGTATTGGAGTCAGTGTGATGTCCAGGGGAGACGGAGGCATTGGAGTCAGTGTGAAATCCTGGGGAGACGGAGGAATTGGAGTCAGTGTGATGTCCCGGGGAGACGGAGGTAATGGAGTCAGTGTGATGTCCCGAGGAGACGGAGGTATTGGAGTCAGTGTGCTGCCCGGGGTGACGGAGTTATTGGTGTCAGTGTGATGTCCCGGGGATAAGGAGGTATTGGAGTCAGTGTGATGTCCCGGGGTGATGGAGGAATTGGAGTCAGTGTGCTGTCCCGGGGTGACCGAGGTATTGGAGTCAGTGTGATGTCCCGGGGAGACGGAGGTATTGGAGTCAGTGTGATGTCCTGGGGAGACGGAGGTATTGGAGTCAGTGTGCTGCCCGGGGAGACGGAGGTATTGGAGTCAGTGTGATGTCCTGGGGAGACGGAGGTATTGGAGTCAGTGTGATGTCCCGGGAGACGTGGGTATTGGAGTCAGTGTGATGTTCCGGGGAGAAGGAGGTATAGGAGTCAGTGTGATGTCCCGGGGAGACGGAGGTATTGGAGTCAGTGTGATGTCCCGGGGAGACGGAGGTATTGGAGTCAGTGTGATGTCCCGGGGAGATGGAGGTATTGGAGTCAGTGTGATGTCCCGGGAACACGGAGGTATTGGAGTCAGTGTGATGTCCCGAGGAGACGGAGGTATTGGAGTCAGTGTGCTGCCCGGGAAGACGGAGGTATTGGAGTCAGTGTGATGTCCCGGGGAGACGGAGGAATTGGAGTCAGAGTGCTGTCCCGGGGTGACGTGGTTATTGGAGTCAGTGTGATGTTCCGGGGAGAAGGAGGTATTGGAGTCAGTGTGATGTCCCGGGGAGAAGGAGGTATAGGAGTCAGTGTGATGTCCCGGGGAGAAGGAGGTATAGGAGTCAGTGTGATGTCCCAGGGTGACGGAGGTATTGCAGTTAGTGAGATGTCCTGGGGTGACGGAGGTATTGGAGTTAGTGTGATGTCCCGGGGAGACGGAGGTATTGGAGTCAGTGTGATGTCCCGGGGAGACGGAGGTTTTGGAGTCAGTGTGATGTCTGGAGGAGTCGGAGGTATTGGAGTCAGTGTGATGTCCCAGGGAGACGGAGGTATCGGAGTCAGTGTGCTGTCCCGGGAACACGGAGGTATCGGAGTCAGTGTGATGTCCCGAAGAGACGGAGTAATTGGAGTCAGTGTGATGTCCCGGGCAGACGGAGTTCTTGGAGTCAGTGTGATGTCCCGGGGAGACGGAGGTATTGGAGTCAGTGTGATGTCCCGGGGAGACGGAGGTATTGGAGTCAGTGTGATGTCCTGGGGAGACGGAGGCATTGCAGTCAGTGTGATGTCCCGGGGAGACGGAGGTATTGGAGTCAGTGTGATGTCCCGGGGAGACGGAGGTATTGGAGTCAGTGTGCTGTCCCAGGGAGACGGAGGTATTGGAGTCAGTGTGCTGTCCCGGGGAGACGGAGGTATTGGAGTCAGTGTGATGTCCCGAGGAGACGGAGTAATTGGAGTCAGTGTGATGTCCCGGGCAGACGGAGTTCTTGGAGTCAGTGTGCTGTCCCGGGAACACGGAGGAATTGGAGTCAGTGTGATGTCCCGGGGAGACGGAGGTATTGGAGTCAGTGTGATGTCCTGGGGAGACGGAGGTATTGGAGTCAGTGTGATGTCCTGGGGAGACGGAGGTATTGGAGTCAGTGTGCTGTCCCGAGGAGACGGAGGTATTGGAGTCAGTGTGCTGCCCGGGGTGACGGAGGTATTGGACTCAGTGTGATGTCCCGGGGAGACGGAGGTATTGGAGTCAGTGTGATGTCCTGGGGAGACGGAGGTATTGGAGTCAGTGTGATGTCCCGGGGAGACGGAGGTATTGGAGTCAGTGTGATGTCCCGGGGAGACGGAGGAATTGCAGTCAGTGTGATGTCCCGGGGAGAAGGAGGTATTGGAGTCAGTGTGATGTCCAGGGGAGACGGAGGTATTGGAGTCAGTGTGATGTCCCGGGGAGACGGAGGAATTGGAGTCAGTGTGATGTCCCGAGGAGACGGAATTCTTGGAGTCAGTGTGATGTTCCGGGGAGACGGAGGTATTGGAGTCAGTGTGATGTCCCGAGGAGACGGAGGAATTGGAGTCAGTGTGATGTCCAAAGGAGACTGAGGTATTGGAGTCAGTGTGATGTCCCGGGGAGACTGAGGTATTGGAGTCAGTGTGATGTCCCGGGGAGACGGAGGTATTGGAGTCAGTGTGATGTCCCCGGGAGACTGAGGTATTGGAGTCAGTGTGATGTCCCGGGGAGACTGAGGTATTCGAGTCAGTGTGATGTCCCGAGGAGACGGAGGAATTGGAGTCAGTGTGCTGTCCTGGGGAGACGGAGGAATTGGAGTCAGTGTGATGTCCTGGGGAGACGGAGGTATTGGAGTCAGTGTGATGTCCCGGGGAGACGGAGGAATTGGAGTCAGTGTGCTGTCCCGGGGTGACCGAGGTATTGGAGTCAGTGTGATGTCCCGGGGTGATGGAGGAATTGGAGTCAGTGTGCTGTCCCGGGGTGACCGAGGTATTGGAGTCAGTGTGATCTCCCGGGGAGACGGAGGTATTGGAGTCGGTGTGATGTCCTGGGGAGACGGAGGTATTGCATTCAGTGTGATGTCCCGGGGAGACGGAGGTATTGGAGTCAGTGTGATGTCCAGGGGGAGACGGAGGTATTGGAGTCAGTGTGATGTCCCGGGGAGACGGAGGAATTGGAGTCAGTGTGATGTCCCGGGGAGACGGAGGTATTGGAGTCAGTGTGATGTCCCGGGGAGACGGAGGAATTGCAGTCAGTGTGATGTCCCGGGGAGAAGGAGGTATTGGAGTCAGTGTGATGTCCAGGGGAGACGGAGGTATTGGAGTCAGTGTGATGTCACGGGGAGACGGAGGAATTGCAGTCAGTGTGATGTCCCGGGGAGAAGGAGGTATTGGAGTCAGTGTGATGTCCAGGGGAGACGGAGGCATTGGAGTCAGTGTGAAATCCTGGGGAGACGGAGGAATTGGAGTCAGTGTGATGTCCCGGGGAGACGGAGGTAATGGAGTCAGTGTGCTGTCCCAGGGAGACTGAGGTATTGGAGTCAGTGTGCTGTCCGGGGAGACGGAGGTATTGGAGTCAGTGTGCTGCCCGGGGAGAAGGAGGTATTGGAGTCAGTTTGCTGTCACAGGGAGACTGAGGTATTGGAGTCAGTGTGCTGCCCCGAGGAGACAGAGGTATTGGAGTCAGTGTGATGTCCCGGGGAGACGGAGGTATTGGAGTCAGTGTGATGTCCCGGGGAGACGGAGGTATTGGAGTCAGTGTGATGTCCCGGGGAGACGGAGGTATTGGAGTCAGTGTGATGTCCCGGGGAGACGGAGGAATTGTAGTCAGTGTGATGTCCTGGGGAGACGGAGGTATTGGAGTCAGTGTGATGTCCTGGGGAGACGGAGGCATTGCAGTCAGTGTGATGTCCCAGGGAGACGGAGGTATTGGAGTCAGTGTGCTGTCCCAGGGAGACGGAGGTATTGGAGTCAGTGTGATGTCCCGAGGAGACGGAGTAATTGGAGTCAGTGTGATGTCCCGGGCAGACGGAGTTCTTGGAGTCAGTGTGCTGTCCCGGGAACACGGAGGAATTGGAGTCAGTGTGATGTCCCGGGGAGACGGAGGTATTGGAGTCAGTGTGATGTCCCGGGGAGACGGAGGTATTGAAATCAGTGTGCTGCACGGGGAGACGGAGGTATTGGAGTCAGTGTGATGTCCCGAGGAGACGGAGGTATTGGAGTCAGTGTGCTGCCCGGGGTGACGGAGTTATTGGAGTCAGTGTGATGTCCCGGGGATAAGGAGGTATTGGAGTCAGTGTGATGTCCCGGGGTGATGGAGGAATTGGAGTCAGTGTGCTGTCCCGGGGTGACCGAGGTATTGGAGTCAGTGTGATGTCCCGGGGAGACGGAGGTATTGGAGTCAGTGTGATGTCCTGGGGAGACGGAGGTATTGGAGTCAGTGTGCTGCCCGGGGAGACGGAGGTATTGGAGTCAGTGTGATGTCCTGGGGAGACGGAGGTATTGGAGTCAGTGTGATGTCCCGGGAGACGTGGGTATTGGAGTCAGTGTGATGTTCCGGGGAGAAGGAGGTATAGGAGTCAGTGTGATGTCCCGGGGAGACGGAGGTATTGGAGTCAGTGTGATGTCCCGGGGTGACGGAGGTATTGCAGTTAGTGAGATGTCCTGGGGTGACGGAGGTATTGGAGTTAGTGTGATGTCCCGGAGAGACGGAGGTATTGCAGTCAGTGTGATGTCCCGGGGAGACGGAGGTATTGCAGTCAGTGTGATGTCCCGAGGAGACGGAGGTATTGGAGTCAGTGTGATGTCCCGGGGAGACGGAGGTATTGGAGTCAGTGTGATGTCCTGGGAACACGGAGGTATTGGAGTCAGTGTGATGTCCCGGGAACACGGAGGTTTTGGAGTCAGTGTGATGTCTGGAGGAGACGGAGGTATTGGAGTCAGTGTGATGTCCCAGGGAGACGGAGGTATCGGAGTCAGTGTGCTGTCCCGGGAACACGGAGGTATCGGAGTCAGTGTGATGTCCCGAAGAGACGGAGTAATTGGAGTCAGTGTGATGTCCCGGGCAGACGGAGTTCTTGGAGTCAGTGTGATGTCCCGGGGAGACGGAGGTATTGGAGTCAGTGTGATGTCCCGGGGAGACGGAGGTATTGGAGTCAGTGTGATGTCCCAGGGAGACGGAGGCATTGCAGTCAGTGTGATGTCCCGGGGAGACGGAGGAATTGGAGTCAGTGTGATGTCCCGGGGAGACGGAGGTATTGGAGTCAGTGTGATGTCCTGGGGAGACGGAGGCATTGCAGTCAGTGTGATGTCCCGGGGAGACGGAGGTATTGGAGTCAGTGTGATGTCCCGGGGAGACGGAGGTATTGGAGTCAGTGTGCTGTCCCAGGGAGACGGAGGTATTGGAGTCAGTGTGCTGTCCCAGGGAGACGGAGGTATTGGAGTCAGTGTGATGTCCCGAGGGGACGGAGTAATTGGAGTCAGTGTGATGTCCCGGGCAGACGGAGTTCTTGGAGTCAGTGTGCTGTTCCGGGAACACGGAGGAATTGGAGTCAGTGTGATGTCCCGGGGAGACGGAGGTATTGGAGTCAGTGTGATGTCCTGGGGAGACGGAGGTATTGGAGTCAGTGTGATGTCCTGGGGAGACGGAGGTATTGGAGTCAGTGTGCTGTCCCGAGGAGACGGAGGTATTGGAGTCAGTGTGCTGCCCGGGGTGACGGAGGTATTGGAGTCAGTGTGATGTCCCGGGGAGACGGAGGTATTGGAGTCAGTGTGATGTCCTGGGGAGACGGAGGTATTGGAGTCAGTGAGATGTCCCGGGGAGACGGAGGTATTGGAGTCAGTGTGATGTCCCGGGGAGACGGAGGAATTGCAGTCAGTGTGATGTCCCGGGGAGAAGGAGGTATTGGAGTCAGTGTGATGTCCAGGGGAGACGGAGGTATTGGAGTCAGTGTGATGTCCCGGGCAGACGGAGGTATTGGAGTCAGTGTGATGTCCCGGGGAGACGGAGGTATTGGAGTCAGTGTGATGTCCCGAGGAGACGGAGGAATTGGAGTCAGTGTGATGTCCCCGGGAGACTGAGGTATTGGAGTCAGTGTGATGTCCCGGGGAGACTGAGGTATTGGAGTCAGTGTGATGTCCCGGGGAGACGGAGGTATTGGAGTCAGTGTGATGTCCCCGGGAGACTGAGGTATTGGAGTCAGTGTGATGTCCCGGGGAGACTGAGGTATTGGAGTCAGTGTGATGTCCCGAGGAGACGGAGGAATTGGAGTCAGTGTGCTGTCCTGGGGAGACGGAGGAATTGGAGTCAGTGTGATGTCCTGGGGAGACGGAGGTATTGGAGTCAGTGTGATGTCCCGGGGAGACGGAGGAATTGGAGTCAGTGTGCTGTCCCGGGGTGACCGAGGTATTGGAGTCAGTGTGATGTCCCGGGGTGATGGAGGAATTGGAGTCAGTGTGCTGTCCCGGGGTGACCGAGGTATTGGAGTCAGTGTGATCTCCCGGGGAGACGGAGGTATTGGAGTCGGTGTGATGTCCTGGGGAGACGGAGGTATTGCATTCAGTGTGATGTCCCGGGGAGACGGAGGTATTGGAGTCAGTGTGATGTCCAGGGGAGACGGAGGTATTGGAGTCAGTGTGATGTCCCGGGGAGACGGAGGAATTGGAGTCAGTGTGATGTCCCGGGGAGACGGAGGTATTGGAGTCAGTGTGATGTCCCGGGGAGACGGAGGAATTGCAGTCAGTGTGATGTCCCGGGGAGAAGGAGGTATTGGAGTCAGTGTGATGTCCAGGGGAGACGGAGGTATTGGAGTCAGTGTGATGTCACGGGGAGACGGAGGAATTGCAGTCAGTGTGATGTCCCGGGGAG